>NC_139709.1:14527384-14554884 GCF_964188405.1 Protomyctophum parallelum
AGAGAGAGAGAGAGAGAGAGAGAGAGAGAGAGAGAGAGAGAGAGAGAGAGAGAGAGGGTGGGGAGTTGCACCACTCGGTTCACACAGGTGTGATTTTTTTATTATCCCATTCTGACCTGAGATCAGATTCATACGAGGTTTCCACTGGACACACACTGGTCTGATTAACCCATTCTGACCTGAGATCAGATTCTAAAAATGTCAGTCGCTCTTCGATTTTCAAAAATAGCAGACTTACAAGCTCGTAGCCACTCGGTGGCGCGCTATGAGCTTGTAGATCTGCTATTTTTCAATAGCTAAAGCATAACATGATGCTAACACCAAAATGGGTTCCCGTCCAGAATGGGTTATTACATTAGCATTGTGCTGTTTCACACACAAGCAACAAAAATAAAAGAAGAATTATAAGACAATATGAAATTGTAAATGAGCCACAGTGAATAGCAGGGATCAGTATTTCTCTCCGAGGGGAAAAAGGGAAACACAATATCGCCCTCGATAGGGTCATCCTAGATTTAGAGCAACACACTGATTTCCTGAGCCGAGTCCAACTGGAAACGAGAAAGAAGAAACGCAGCGAAAAAGTGTTCCCATGCATAGGATTTAAGAGAGGGTGCTTTGGGGAATGGAGGGCTGCTTTATTGTATATATGTAGATGTGATTGTAAAACCCCCTGTTATATGGCCTAGATGATGTACAGACACTTAATCTAATGGGGTGGGAGCTACACTTTCTGACAGTTTGATTTCATTTGTTAAGCATGCCTTAAATCTAGCCTGCTGGCAGCATCACAAGGCAGCTCAATTCACACCCCGTATGGTTACACGTTGTATAAACAGCGGACCAGATGCCCTACCTCAGTTTTTCCGTTCTGAAAAAAATCTTTCTCCTCTGCCCCCCCCCCCTCCATGCTAGCCTAATTCAAATAATAGATGAGTCCAGCTTGGAACCCACCCCCAAAGTACTTCCCTCTCAGAATCTTAATCCATTCTGACCTGAGATCAGATTCATACGAGGTTTCCACTGGGACACACACTGGTCCGATTAACCCATTCTGACCTGAGATCAGATTCAAAAAATGTCACAGTCGTTCTTCGATTTTTCAAAAAATAGCAGACCTACAAGCTCGTAGCGCGCCACTCGGTGGCGCACTATGAGCTTGTAGATCTGCTATTTTTCAATAGCTAAAGCATAACATGAGGGTTCCCGTTCAGAATGGGTTAAAAAGCGTGAGTTATACTTGGGTTTGCGAGCGGGGTGACGAATGGCAAAAAAGGAAAAAAAAGGCAGATCTTACAGATCTTGCGGACCCGCTACTTTATGCACTGCACGCGACACCCGCAACGCACCACAACTAATTATGTGCCAGGATCACTCTCTGCATTCACTCGTACACAAGTCACTTCTGCACAGGGGGGGTTTGAGCTGTAAGTAATCGTCTTAATTTAAATGGAAAACAGGAGGGTTTCTGGTTAAAATAAATGAGTTGTTTTGTTTGTGTTTGTTTGTAAAAAAAAATAGTATAATTATGCACGTGTGCAACAAGCAAAATGGTATTGCGCGTGAAGGCAACAGGGACCTGTTAGATTTGTGTGTGTGCCCCGTGCAATTTCCCACATCGCCGACATTGAAATTCCCCGGAGATGTATATCGGAATGCATTTGAAATGAACAACAACAAAAGTCTAAACAACAAACGACAACAACAGAGCAGCACATCTGACCAAAGGAACACCGAGACAATCAAAGTAGTTTGTGCTACTTCAGAGTCTTCAGACCGGATAGTACACTAATGCAATATCATATCTTAATAGCCCATTTAACCCATTCTGACCTGAGATCAGATTCTAAAAAAGTCTTCTACATCCTGACAGTTTTCTGAAAAAGTCAGTGGTTCTAAGATTTTTCAAAAATAGCAGACCTACAAGCTCGTAGCGCGCCACTCGGCGCGACACAGAGTGTCGCATTACGAGCTTGTTGATCTATTTTCTTTTTTTTAAAGTTGTGAAAATGTGTGCCAATGCTTGGAATTATTTTCACAGCAAACGTTTTGAACTCATAACTTGGCTTTTGAGGGGTTACAGAACTATGTTGTTCTGTCCCCTAGAACAACATATTTTCAGATGGGGGGGTCGGCGGCCAATTGCATATAAATCTGGGGTCCTTTGAGAACCACTGACATGATAGAAACCGACCCGATATTCAATATATTTAGCAATTAAATTCTGATATCAGAGCAGAGATTTTGCCACCAACTGGAGACAGACAGTGTTGTGGTTGAGTCAGTGTTGATTTATATATATATATACATATATACCGGTATACAGTCTTTTGAATATAGTTTTCATTTAGTTTTAGTCTCATTTTAGTCACCTGGAATGTTTTAGTCTAGTTTTAGTCGACTAAATAATGTAAATATCATAAGATCTTTGTGTATTTTAATGGGCCTTGATGGCGTCGTAATGACTGATCTTGCACTTTCTGAAAATAGCCGCTCTACAAGCTCACACGACAATGTTGTGAGTTTGTAGATCGGCTATTTTCAGCATGCAACCAAGTGTAAAATGACACACAAAATGTGTGAAATGTGACATTTTACACACACGCACGCGCGCGTGTGCACACACACACACACACACAATGTAATCGGTACCACCTGATGACATCTGGCCAACGGCTACAGTTGCCTCTTAAGGTTACTGATTTTACACTTGCTGAAAATAGCCGATCTACTGCAATTAATTGTCTCCTGCAGTCTCCTCCACTTCATGTCTGTCTCCTGCAGTCTCCTCCACTTCATGTCTGTCTCCTTCAGTCTCCTCCACTTCATGTCTGTCTCCTTCAGTCTCCTCCACTTCATGTCTGTCTCCTGCAGTCTCCTCCACTTCATGTCTGTCTCCTGCAGTCTCCTCCACTTCATGTCTGTCTCCTGCAGTCTCCTCCACTTCATGTCTGTCTCCTGCAGTCTCCTCCACTTCATGTCTGTCTCCTGCAGTCTCCTCCACTTCATGTCTGTCTCCTTCAGTCTCCTCCACTTCATGTCTGTCTCCTGCAGTCTCCTCCACTTCATGTCTGTCTCCTTCAGTCTCCTCCACTTCATGTCTGTCTCCTTCAGTCTCCTCCACTTCATGTCTGTCTCCTGCAGTCTCCTCCACTTCATGTCTGTCTCCTTCAGTCTCCTCCACTTCATGTCTGTCTCCTGCAGTCTCCTCCACTTCATGTCTGTCTCCTGCAGTCTCCTCCACTTCATGTCTGTCTCCTGCAGTCTCCTCCACTTCATGTCTGTCTCCTGCAGTCTCCTCCACTTCATGTCTGTCTCCTTCAGTCTCCTCCACTTCATGTCTGTCTCCTTCAGTCTCCTCCACTTCATGTCTGTCTCCTGCAGTCTCCTCCACTTCATGTTTGCGGATAAATGTCACCCATGAACCTGTGGCACACTGACTGCACAGTAAATGCTAAACGTTGGAAAGAATAGCATTTACTTGAGAGAGGAAAGGATGGCAATCAATAATAACATAAATGATGATAGATTTTGTGTGTGTGTGTGTGTGTGTGTGAGATATGTGAGTGTGTGTGTGTCATATGTGAGTGTGTGTGAACAGTGGCTTTCAACCAGCGGTCAGTTTTTTCACGATTTTTCAAAAATAGCAGACCTACAAGCTCGTAGCGCGCCACTCGGTGGTAACTTATAACATAATGTTTAAAACACCAAAAGGGGTTCCCACCCCAAAATGGGTTAATGATGAAGAAGAGGCGGAAACCAAATGGACTTCTTTTCGAACTCTTTTAACTCTTGAGAGCGTAAAATGAAACCGGCAAATGGACCCTCTCGAGAATTACATTATTGTTAAACATCAGCCTTATACTTAATTTACAAGAAGTCTACATATTTAGAAAACGTAGAATAATTGTTTTTTTTTTTATCAATGTTTGCTTGTTATGTCGCCTATAATGGCACCAACATCAATGCAGCATGCGGAACTGTGGACAAAATCTATCCAACGATAACATATAATTGCGAACGCAGTGAGCCACTTACTATGAGACCCTGCTGATCATGTCTGTCTGTCCGTGTGTCTGTCCCGCTGTGATACCACCCGCCCGCCACCAGAGGGCGCAGCTGTAGCACACACACACACACACACAGGGCGCAGCTGTAGCACACACACACACACACACACACAGGGCGCAGCTGTAGCACACACACACACACACACACACACAACCACACACACACACACACACACAAACACACACAAACAACCACACACACACACGAGCTGCGTTCGCTTCCCGCGTTTGCGCGTCTTACTTGTATAATATTATATTATATTCCTATAGTTTTGGGTCCGAGAGGTCTAAAATGTCATCGCATGGCGGTCCGTGGCTGCAAATGACACAATAAATAATGGGCTCGTCTTGATATGAAAAAAGGTTGAAAACCCTGAAAATAGCAGATCTACAAGCTGTGGCGCGCTATGAGCTTGTAGGTCTGCTATTTTTGACAAATCGAAGAACGACTGACATAGAAACATAGCTTTTTCAGAAAACTGTCAGGATGTAGAAGACATTTTTAGAATCTGATCTCAGGTCAAAATGAATTAAATGTCACCTCAGTCAGGGTGGGTCACCCCCCAGTCGATTTCCAGGTACAAACAGCCCCCAGAGATAAGGAAGCCCCCTCTCCTCCTCCATGCTGTGAAGGAAATGGAATAAGTGTGCAGCCGGGTGAAAAGTCAGGGAAACAGTCGGGGGGCACAAAGAGCGTTTTTGTTTGCCCATATGCTATCAGTATTGACCTGCTCTAGTAGCGTTATTCCCCCGTCGAGTGTGCAGACAGAGGCAGCAGGAAGCCCTCTGTCGTCGGCCACAGGTCTCTTATCAGCGGGGTCCGTTTGGTGCTTGTATTGAAAGGTGGTGAAGTGGGGGGGGGGGTCAAGGTCATCGCTCTCAAGTCAATCAAAGTTGTCATTGCTTCAGCGATAGCAGTCACAGTCAGGAATGTGTCGCTATGTGTTCTTGCTTCTCACTCACACCTCCTGGGCTGAAATGGCCTGAAAGGCTCTCCAGAATGGAATGTCTGCCTCGTGTCTTTTCCAACAAAGTGCTCGTATTGTCTTTTTTAGACAGACGACTATGTGAATGGACAGCATGTATAGACGTATACGCAGGTTCTTTTTTTTTCTTTTAGAATCCTTTTGTCTGCGTGTGTCATCGGGTAACCTCGGGGGTTATCACTTCTTTTTTTTCTTCTTCTTCTTCTCTCCACTGCTGTCTGGGAGGCAACTGATCTCAAGAGTTATCCTATATAGTCATCCTTCGTCTATAGCCCTCAGACTCATTATTCATGTGATTCGTGTTCCAGGAGAGAGATGCGAGCGAACTGCTGACACCCCCTGTCGATGTGTCGCACTGACAGAGCGGGCTATAGGAGGGAAATGAGAGGGCATGGATGGATGGCAAAGACACAGGCATGTGGTGGAGGCCGCTCTCTCTCTGCCCCCCCCTCCTGTCTGTCTGTCTGTCTGTCTGTCTGTCTGTCTGTCTGTCTGTCTGTCCCTTCCTCCCGTCCCCCCACCCTCAGGGAAGCACCTGACTTTTTCCGCTGAGACCTTTTTCTTGTGCAAAACAAACCCCAGCTGGGGTTTAAGTGCAGGGGTTAGGGACGGGCTTTAAGGGGAGTTAAGTAGCACAATCACTCAGGGTAGATCAAATCTGTTGGAAATACGCCCTTGCTATAAGACTTGGGGGAGGATTTTCTTCTCTTCCTGCGCGTTTCGTCAACTCCTTTGCCGGAGAGAGGAGAGGAGAGGAGAGGAGAGGAAAGGGAGGCACACGAGACAAGACAATATGCCAGACATTGAGGAGCAATGAACTGATTCTGTCAACGTGGCATGGCATGGCGCTCTCCCATGAGCATTTCTATGTGTTTTTTTTAAATGCCTTTGTACTTTGCCTTTGTGTGGCAGCCATAGTATCTGTTGTAAAAGGGATGTTTTACATTACAAGGTGTTTACGCGTGTTATAATCCAAACAGATGTGTTAGTTTGTGGAACGGACACAACGAGGGCCAATGGGATGTTTCTTCATCATCATCCCCGTCACGATGGCTCAAATTAACCCCTTTTGACCTGAGCTCATGTTCCTGTGCTCAATATTTCATGTCACAAGGACCCCCAAAAATGATATGTATTCGGCCACCGACCCCCATCTGAAAATATGTCGTTCCAGGAACAAATATTTGAGTTAAAGGTATATTCAGTGATTTCACTCAAAAAAACCTTAGTTTTTGGCTAGGTGGCAAAGCCTTTCATCCAATCAGGATAGAGAGCCAAAAACGAAACCTACGGTTTTTTGACCCCCAGGGGTTAACTGGGGACAGGGAGGAACTCCTTATATATATATATATCCTCCCTACTATAGAGTGTGCTGACCATATTATGGTCAGCACAGTAGAGCGGATTATCACAACAAAACAAAAAAATAAGTGATATTTGAATTAAGTGAAATCACTGAATATACCTTTAAAAAAACGCCCTGAAAGAATATATATTCAAAGATTTGAGCCACGTTTTCACGACGTTTCAAAAATAGCAGACCTACAAGCTCGTATAGCGCGGCACTCGGTGACGCGCTATACGAGCTTGTAGATCTGCTATTTCGAGCTTGTAGATCTGCTATTTCTCAATTAGCTAAAGCATAGCACAATGCAAGAGGGGTTTCCCGCCCAGAATGGATTAAGCAATAGCCCTAGATTGCCTTTCGGGGGGGTGGGGTTATATGCATTAGAAGTGTAATGATGCACTTTGCCGGTTTTTCTTTTCAACTGTCTCTTCTCCACAAGGTTAGGGATCAATCAACCCAAACCCCGACAGAGAAAAACAACCTTTGTTTTAAAACATCCGCGTTAAGACTTGTGTGTGTTCATAATAACCTCCACTCTTGGCTATTATAGCTTTGCCCCATGGGAGAAATTCTTCATCTGAGGGATGTCTTATAAGCTGAGGCAGCTGCTCTGTAGAACCAAAATAATCAACCATGTTGTTGTAGAGAGTATATGCAGTGGTTCAACAGCATAAGCATTTTTCCGTTTTTTTTTTTTTTTTTTTTTTTACAACATATGGCGTTGTACTTGTATACTGTACGTGTGTCATTATCAAATCTTATTACACAGCTTGATTGAGTGCTTGATTCCGATTGGTCAATATTGCCGAATTCAGCGGCGTGTTGTTTCTTGATAATGAGCGCGCTCCGCTCTATAACGGACCGATGTCTATTAATCAAAGCCTCGGAGCACCTGGCTGCGCTCCGCTTGATTTACTGCCGTTTGCAGCCATGTAAACACACACACACACACACACACACACACACACACACACACACACACACACACACACACACACAAAATGTCATTTACAGCTAAACATGGCTCCCAAAAAAGCAAGAAACAAAGCAGTACCCGAAAATGGATATCTATCCCATTCTGGGCGGGAACCTATTTTTGGTGTTAGCATTATGTTATGCTTTAGCTATTGAAAAATAGCAGATCTACAAGCTCATAGCACGCCACCGAGTGGCGCGCTACGAGCTTGTAGGTCTGCTATTTTTGAAAAATCGAAGAGCGACTGACATAGAAGACCTTTTTAGAATCTGATCTCAGGTCAGAATGGAAAACTGTCAGGATGTAGAATACATTTTTAGAATCTGATCTCAGGTCAGAATGGGCTATATTCACTTCCTTGTTTTCCGACCTGTGCTGCAGCTGGGCCAGACGCCAGCCAGATGGAATACTTTCATTACCGCGAAGCAAGGAAATACTTCGTTTTGTAGTGTTTTTTGGTCAATTTATTAATTTATGTATTAAGGTTGCCGTGTAATAAGCACGATAATGGCATGGCTAGGAGTAGGTGGTCATTGTTGATATATATAAATCACCCTGGTGAATGATTGACCTTTCTTTGTTTTCTGACCTGCTTTACCAAACAAAGAGAGGACAAACGACAATAGCACCTGGCATGAGAATATCTACCTATGGGTATAGGTACCCTCACAAAAAACATGCAGTAATCCTGGTCTCTAAACTGCCTCCCCCTGGCCAGCCGGGGCGCCTGATGGAGGGGAAAGGAACTGGTTGGAATAACGTGTTCCTTCCACGCGCTACGTCCAACCAGGGAAACTCCCCCCTGTCAGGTGTAAAGGAGCAACTTGGACACTCAGGCATGAATGAAGGAAGCATGAGTTCAAGTCCGTTGCTCTCCCCAGATTGGCGGAGGGTGTGTAGAGCCCAGGATCACAATAGATAACGCAGGGGTGAAAAATGGGTTACAAAATCGTGGGATAAAAAATAAAAAAAAATAGAATATCTACCTATATAAGGGACACACCTGCGCCGTCAAGACTCCTAACGGCTTCAGGTGGGGCCGTTCAGATGCAGTTATCATGCTTGGCATTGGCAACGTGACAAATCCTTCCTCTTAAAGGAGAATTCCGCCCAAGCTGTTTTTTTTAACCTCATGATGTAGTCCCATTTGTCACTGGGAAAAAGAAAATAAGTTCCATACCGATTTAGCGGATTTACCCTCCGTAGCGGGCCTTGCGCTGGATCTCTTCTCCAAAATTGCGCAAAAACGTGTTTTTTTGAGTGGTGCAACCACTCCTATAGACAGACATGTGTGTCCGTCCCTGTGTCCGAGCACGGAAGTAGCATATTGTCACCACCAGGTGTCACTGTTGTGCAGCCTAACACACAGACAGAGGCCAAGGATGGCGAGCTTGTACAGTACAGTACAGTACAGTACAGTACAGTACAGTACAGTACGTGCATGTGTGCGCGCACAAGTGTGTGTGTGTGTGTGTGTGTGTGTGTGTGTGTGTGTGTGTGTGTGTACGAGCACCATCCATTGTATTTATGAGCATGGCCCATTCAGCCCAGCAGCAGAATTGTACGTGATTTCGCGTGTGACGGTATATATACAGTACAGTGACGATACGGCACAGTACAGTAGAGGGACCCCCCCCCCCCCACACACGGTAACTCTCCACCGTTTCGGACGCGGCTCGCCGGAAAGCGGGGCCGGCACCCTGGGCCGCTATCTGAGGGGGGTCTGGATGGATGTTCCGGGGACCCCCCCACCCACACGTTGGGTATAACGCTGTCATTTCTCCACCGTTCCGGACGCGGATCGGG
The DNA here is from genome assembly GCF_964188405.1 of Protomyctophum parallelum. NCBI lineage: Eukaryota > Metazoa > Chordata > Actinopteri > Myctophiformes > Myctophidae > Protomyctophum > Protomyctophum parallelum. The sequence continues at coordinate 14,536,571 of NC_139709.1, forward strand.
CCCGTTGGAACTCGGAACCGGAACCGGTGCCCTTCCGGTATATACCGTTCCTGGAGGTCTGGATGTCGAGCACAGTTACAGTACAGTGAATGTATAGTCGCATACCGCTCAGTTCACACATCACACAGGTGTGATTTTACAGGAAAAACATTCAGGAGTATAACTGTAAAAGAATGCCACGGGGTGTGGCTGGCTATATGGATACAAACTGTGGTTTGGGAGTGCCGAAGTGCCCCCCCGACACGGTGTTCCTGTGTCCAGAGAACTGGGATATGACTCAGAGCCCTTCCTTTTCTTCCCCTAACCACAAATGGACTCGGTCGTATACCTTCGTCGTCTATTTTAGAACGCTTCTATCGGAATCAAGAGTGTCTGATAGCAGTCGTCTGGGAAAGGGCCGGGTGTAGCCGACGGGCTCTGTGGTCTTGTCTGACACCGCCTTTAAAAAGAATTCCCAGAAAGGTGGACCAGAGAGAGAGGGGCCGAGTGTCACGGGGGAGAGGCTAGGGTGCCATATGTCCAAACCAGATATTCCGTGTTTAACCGCATTTCGGCGGTCGAAAAAATGAAACGTGAGCCGACCGTGCCACGGTTTAAAAGGATTCTCAGAGGTATCATCTATGCAACTGGAGCAAGGCAGGTGTTGTTTTAGACAAATCCCCTCTCAAATCCCCTCGCTCCTACGTGTGTCACGTTTTGAGCTGTTTGAATTTGAACCGTGTTTTGAATTTGTTGAGCTTATATGTAAACTTGTACTAGACATTTGGACCCTTTTGTATTTGCGAGCTTATATGTAAACTTGTACTAGACATTTGGACCCTTTTGTATTTGTTGAGCTTATATGTAAACTAGTACTAGACATTTGGACCCTTTTGTATTGTTGAGCTTATATGTAAACTAGTACTAGACATTTGGACCCTTTTGTATTGTTGAGCTTATATGTAAACTAGTACTAGACATTTGGACCCTTTTGTATTTGTGAGCTTATATGTAAACTAGTACTAGACATTTGGACCCTTTTGTATTTGTGAGCTTATATGTAAACTAGTACTAGACATTTGGACCCTTTTGTATTTGTGAGCTTATATGTAAACTAGTACTAGACATTTGGACCTTTTTGTATTTGTGAGCTTATACGTAAACTAGTACTAGACATTTGGACCCTTTTGTATTTGTGAGCTTATATGTAAACTAGTACTAGACATTTGGACCCTTTTGTATTGTTGAGCTTATATGTAAACTAGTACTAGACATTTGGACCCTTTTGTATTGTTGAGCTTATATGTAAACTAGTACTAGACATTTGGACCCTTTTGTATTTGTGAGCTTATATGTAAACTAGTACTAGACATTTGGACCCTTTTGTATTTGTGAGCTTATATGTAAACTAGTACTAGACATTTGGACCCTTTTGTATTTGTGAGCTTATATGTAAACTAGTACTAGACATTTGGACCCTTTTGTATTTGCGAGCTTATATGTAAACTAGTACTAGACATTTGGACCCTTTTGTATTTGTGAGCTTATACGTAAACTAGTACTAGACATTTGGACCCTTTTGTATTTGTGAGCTTATATGTAAACTAGTACTAGACATTTGGACCCTTTTGTATTTGCGAGCTTATATGTAAACTAGTACTAGACATTTGGACCCTTTTGTATTTGTGAGCTTATATGTAAACTAGTACTAGACATTTGGACCCTTTTGTATTTGTTGAGCTTATATGTAAACTAGTACTAGACATTTGGACCCTTTTGTATTTGTGAGCTTATATGTAAACTAGTACTAGACATTTGGACCCTTTTGTATTTGCGAGCTTATATGTAAAATAGTACTAGACATTTGGACCCTTTTGTATTTGTGAGCTTATATGTAAACTAGTACTAGACATTTGGACCCTTTTGTATTTGTTGAGCTTATATGTAAACTAGTACTAGACATTTGGACCCTTTTGTATGTGTGTAGACCAGGGGTGGGTGTATGTAAATGTGTTCCAACAGGAGAGCTATTTGTTAAATTCAAGTATTTATAACCCCCCCCCCCCCCTCCCCTCACACACACACACACACACACACACACACACACACACACACACACACACACACACACACACACACAAACTTTTGATTTGATTCAAACGAGAGGGTTTGATTGTTTTAATCTCCTGGAGGAACCTTCATAAAATATATAAATGTGCCTAGTAAGTTCTACATTAAGCTATATTCTCATTCCTTGGCCCAGACGTCATCAGCCCAGTTCCTCTGAACAGATTAGAAATGCTGCAGTAACAGAACAGAACAAAGGGCTTGGAGGAAAAAAAAACGAAAAAAAAAGAAGAAAAAAAACGGACTAAACCGTGGCGTTGCTTTGTTCTCACGTATTAAGTATTCAAACATGCTATCCGTTTGTTTTGGATTTCTTCCCACTCTCATTTACATAACTCTCCCATTGGGGAATCTTGACTTCATATTCGGGGGGGGGGGGGGGACACTGTACGACCGACCGACCTCTCTCTCACAATATGGAGCAGCGTTGATTTAGTGGACTATGTCCGTCGACTATCTTTTTTTCACTGACGAAAACTAAATGAAAACTAAGCTATGACGGCTAAAACTGAGACTAAATATATTGACAATTTCGTCAGCAAATATAAACTAGACTAAAATGTTAGGAAGGGACTATAGTGGACAAGAGATCCAGTATAAGTAATAGACACAAGTCATTTTACACATGGTAACTTTATAACTTTTTTTTACACTAAATTAAAACTAAGCTATATGACTAAAACATGAAAACTAAGCTATGACTAAAACTAAGACTGAAATATTGACAATTTTTACACTTGGTTGCATGATAGCAGATCTACAAGCTGATCTACAAGCTCACAAGTGCAGATCTACGAGCTCGCAGATCTGCTATTTTCAGCAAGTGTAAAATCAACCATTACGCGACGCCATCAAGGCCCGCCGAAATACATTTTAAGTCAACTAAAACAACCGTAGATTTAGTCGACTAAAATATTATGATATTCAGTCGACTAAAACACTAAAACATTTCAGATGACTAAAACTAAATTAAGTTTTCTCCCCCAAAGACTTTAAACTAAAATCTAAAACGTGCTTCCAAAATCAACACGGTTACGGGAGGCATCCATCCATCCGTGCTGTTGGGGAGGAATGCTTGACTCTTAGAGATCCCCCTTTCTCTTTCTTCCCAAAAAAACCATGTCGGCTACAGCATCGCCGCTATAACCACCAGTAACACCGAGAATGAAACCACGTAAAAAAAAAAAAAAAAACCCCAGACAAAACGGTCACGAAGCACTCCCCGCTGAGTCCACCATCACGACACTGCTTCTTATTCCACTAAAAGAAGGGGGCGACGAGTCGACACCCCCTCCTTTTATGCCCCGCCGGTGGAGAAAAGCGTCCCCCCTGTCTGTCAAAGCGTCCTCCCTCCACCAAGCCCCCCAGGACAATGAGGGGGCCAGCCTGAAAGGAGGGGGGGGGGGGCCCATTTACATGCAGCTGTTTGCCGTTTCCAGGCCCCACAAAGGCCAATCAAAGGGCCCTTAATGGAGGATGACAAGCGTCAACCAACGCCTTTGCTCTCTTGTCTTGTGTGTGAGCGCCGGCCGTCTCCCCATCCACCAGCCAAAAAAATGCCCCACGTTTTTCCTAGACATTCCTGTAGTCGTCGTCGTCCCCCCCCCCCCCCCCTCTCTCCGTCTGATGTCCTTATGGACGGGAGTTTGTTAAAGGTTAAAGGTCGTTTTAGGATAGCCCTCCTCGATCGAGAACAATACAAAATCCTGGGAAAAAGTGACAGCGAGCATGAGCCCCAACTCAGACGTGACCATGTGACGTCCGTATGTGTGCCACAGTCTGGTGGTGGTGCAATGCGTGATGATTGGTTGGTGATATATAGCTCTCATTTGCCCCTAAATGGCCCCTAAAACAGTTTTTTTATAGCAAACTTCCCGTTTATCTTTTCGCCGCCGTCGTGTCTCCAGGGGGTTTAAAAGCGACAAAAAAAAGAGGCTTCAGACCGTCGAACTATAATTCCCCCCTGGCTCTTCTGCGTCATGTGTCTGTCAGTCAGTCAGATGCACCCTCTCTGCTCAGAGCCCTCGTATAGTAGTGCCTCTTCCAATTTCAAGGGTGTTGATAGAAAACAAAATATGTATCATGAAAGGGGTGGGGCGGGGGGGGTTGTTGTTGTCAGTGAATTATAGGCTGTGTGGACTGAATAAAAAGAAGAGAAACTCCCCAGAATGCAACACATTTGAGGCGGTTCTTCTCGGCCTCCTGGTTTTACTCTCTTGGGCTCAATAGAGGGCTTAGTGTGGGCAGGTCAGGGGGAGTGAATCTGAAGGAGAAAAAAAGCCACTTTCCTCCTAGCAGTCACTCCACTGACCAGAATTCCTGATAAGGCGTCGTACGTGTCAACAATCCGAGAAGCGGGCAACGATCAACAGCCAATTATGGGGGACTGTATAGTCGACGCCGTTATTGCCATGGCAATTCGGTTGGTCATGTTGAAGATACAATGCGAGACATTATTTACTTGGCTTACATTCGACCCCTTTAGTATGATTTATTGTTGGCTCTGAGGTACCAATATAAAGGGACTGAGCGGAGAGAGAGAACAGTTTGTCTTTAACACCCACAAAATTTGTCCATGTGGTTTTCTCAACGGTGCTTTTTTTTTCACTCCAGCCCGGTGCCCCTCTCTCTCTCTCTCTCTCTGACACGTCTCCAACCACGGAGCACACATTTCAAAAAGCACAGTCCCCAAGATGAAAAGCCTTTCCCTTAGTCCCCCCCCCCCTCCACCCCCCCATCATTGACACCCATGTCACACAAATCATTCCTGTCTTTCCAAAGCAGTTGGCTTAATCCGAACCGCAGAGGCAAACAACAAACAACACAATGTTATGAAGCAAAAAAAACGTGGGGAATAATAACGCAATATGTCAGACATTATATCGCCTTTGAATTCAGGGTCCCATCCGTCAGAAGAAAAGCCCATTTTAACCCATTCTGACCTGAGATCAGATTCATACGAGGTTTCCACTGGACACACACTGGTCTGATTAACCCATTCTGACCTGAGATCAGATTCTAAAAATGTCAGTCGTTCTTCGATTTTTTTCAAAAATAGCAGACCTACAAGCTCGTAGCGCGCCACTCGGTGGCGCGCTATGAGCTTGTAGATCTGCTAATTTTTCAATAGCTAAAGCATGACATGATGCTAACACCAAAATGGGTTCCCTGTTCAGAATGGGTTAAAGAAGAAAAAGAAAGAAAGAAAGAAAATTCATCTTGGTCACATTATACAGGTTTTTTACAAGTGTAAAAAAGAAAAGTTGAGTGACTGTCATACAAGCTCCCCTTTTTTATTTTTTCAGTTTTCTTTCCAGAAAGGAGAAACGAGTTAGACTGCAGTCAATTACACACCTCAAAGGAGGGCAGACAGCATGGGGTAGAAGGTTTGGAGGTGGTGCCAAAGTCTAAGGTGTTGCTCTCGTTCGTTGCCCTCCATAATATGTCCGTCGGGGCGTTTTATTCCTTGTGCTGTGAGGGTGGACGTATACTAGTATAGGCTGTAATGTGGGGTTGTATGAGTCTATACTAGGCTGTAATGTGGGGTTGTATGAGTCTATACTAGGCTGTAATGTGGGGTTGTATGAGTCTATACTAGGCTGTAATGTGGGGTTGTATGAGTCTATACTAGGCTGTAATGTGGGGTTGTATGAGTCTATACTAGGCTGTAATGTGGGGTTGTATGAGTCTATACTAGGCTGTAATGTGGGGTTGTATGAGTCTATACTAGGCTGTAATGTGGGGTTGTATGAGTCTAGGCTGTAATGTGGGGTTGTATGAGTCTAGGCTGTAATGTGGGGTTGTATGAGTCTAGGCTGTAATGTGGGGTTGTATGAGTCTAGGCTGTAATGTGGGGTTGTATGAGTCTAGGCTGTAATGTGGGGTTGTATGAGTCTATACTAGGCTGTAATGTGGGGTTGTATGAGTCTATACTAGGCTGTAATGTGGGGTTGTATGAGTCTATACTAGGCTGTAATGTGGGGTTGTATGAGTCTAGGCTGTAATGTGGGGTTGTATGAGTCTATACTAGGCTGTAATGTGGGGTTGTATGAGTCTATACTAGGCTGTAATGTGGGGTTGTATGAGTCTATACTAGGCTGTAATGTGGGGTTGTATGAGTCTATACTAGGCTGTAATGTGGGGTTGTATGAGTCTATACTAGGCTGTAATGTGGGGTTGTATGAGTCTATACTAGGCTGTAATGTGGGGTTGTATGAGTCTATACTAGGCTGTAATGTGGGGTTGTATGAGTCTATACTAGGCTGTAATGTGGGGTTGTATGAGTCTAGGCTGTAATGTGGGGTTGTATGAGTCTATACTAGGCTGTAATGTGGGGTTGTATGAGTCTATACTAGGCTGTAATGTGGGGTTGTATGAGTCTATACTAGGCTGTAATGTGGGGTTGTATGAGTCTATACTAGGCTGTAATGTGGGGTTGTATGAGTCTAGGCTGTAATGTGGGGTTGTATGAGTCTATACTAGGCTGTAATGTGGGGTTGTATGAGTCTATACTAGGCTGTAATGTGGGGTTGTATGAGTCTAGGCTGTAATGTGGGGTTGTATGAGTCGCTGTGTGCCTTATTGTCTGTTGTACTGTATGGTATTTGTATTGTATTGCACATGCATGCTTAATGCCGCTGGTCTGTGTGTCCCAAAGACAAAGAACATAGGTCACATAATATGTCAAAATATCCTAATATAATATTAGCAATGTCAGCGTATAAGGTGTGCATGGGGCGGGAACCCCTTTTGGTGTTTTAAGCATTATGTCGTACTCTAGCTATTGAAAAATAGCAGATCTACAAGCTCGTATAGGTCTGCTATTTTTTGAAAGATTGCGAAAATGTGGCCCAAGACAAAGAACATTGGTCATATAATATGTCAACTATCCTAATATAATATTAGCAATGTCAGTACATTATAAGGTGTTGCATGGTTTTAATAATACAAAGAAGAAAGAAATAAGCACATGTGCGCATGCTCTTTATGTGCATTCTTACGTTTCGGGTGTACAGATTTGTCATCCCCAATTATAATGGGCATTGGCAGTCTTTTTTTTATGAGACACGGGGAAATCTTCCAGCTGAGTAACAAGGCAATCTATCCTTCTATATAGACCTCTGTGATTTATACCCGGTGGCACGCCAATGGTGCACACCAAAAGAATTAGGCGATCTACAAGCTCAACGGCACGTCGCGCCGCGCTGCGTCGCGAGCTTAAAGGTCTGCTACTGTATATCAGCCGTATATACTTGGGGATAAATCAGGCATTAGCCCGTGACCAGAGGGATCTATACCAGCTATACGCGAGGAGGAGTTAGAGGCAGGGAACAGCCACAGGCTGAATCGATATAGCCAGGGCGACCTGCTGTCAGCTAGCATGTGATTCAGACCATGGTAGTCTGTCTTCTAGAAGGACAGTGAAGGAAGACAGGTTACGTAGTCTGTCTGTCTTCTAGAAGGACAGTGAAGGAAGACAGGTTACGTAGTCTGTCTGTCTTCTAGAAGGACAGAGTGGCTGGTGGGACAGTGAATGAAGACGGGTTACTTTAGCTGTTGAAAAATAGCAGATCTACAAGCTCATAGCGCGATATGAGCTTGTATATGTCTGCTATTTTTGAGAAATCGTGAAAATGTCGGCGCAAACCTTTGGATATATTCTTTCAGAACGAACATTTTTTTACTTTAAGTCTTTTGTGGGGGCCTGGGGGTGGGGGGGGGACATATATTCAGACGGGGGGTTCGGCGGACCAATTACATATATTCTTGGCGGTCCTTGACATGGAAAATGAACAACTGACATAGAAAGAAACACGAGGGTTTTTCAGAAAAACCGTCAGGATTCAGAAGACATTCATATAGAATTCGAGCTCGGCTCTGAATGGCTTAACCCATTCTGGGTGGGAACCCCTTTTTGGTGTCGGCATCGTGTCATGCTTTAGCTATTGAAAAATAGCAGATCTACAAGCTCATAGCGCGCCACCGAGTGGCGCGCTATGAGCTTGTAGGTCTGCTATATTTTGAAAAATCTGTAAAACGTGCTTCAAATCTTTTCCGAAAATTGTCATGATTTAGATTATTATTATAATTTCTTTTTTTAATTTCGACGCCAGCTCTAAATGGGTTAAAAAGCCCCCCTCGGAACACATTCTTGCAAGGTTCTGGTTTCTGTAGCCCGGCGTGATAAAGCTGTCACTCTCTCTACCGTGATGAATGAGGGGCGTGAGACGATCATTAGTTTCTCTTTGCGGGGCGAATAAGCCTACGAGGCTGCACTCTGTGTTTCATCATCCGCCACTCTCTCTCTCTCTCTGGGCAGGTTCTTTTTTTTATGAAAGGTGCGGGTAATTATAGTGTTTATTTCACTTATTGGAATGGATGGAGTGAACCTTACAGGGCCCTCCACTTATGGTAGGGGGGGCCACGCTGACGTCTCCTAACTAGGTGATAAACATCCCTCCTAAGTAGAACGTACTGCCCATTAGATATATCATGTGTTCTATGGTAATGAAATGTCCAGGGGTTTAATGGAAGGGAATTTGTGTTGTTAGGCTGCATAGTTTCCTTATATGACATTAATAATGTGCTGATGACGGCAGAACCCCTCCTGGTTTTTGAATGACTTTAACCCATTTAGACCTGAAGACGATTCTATAATTTGTCTTCTAAAATCCTTTTTCTGAAAAACCTCATGTTTCTAATTCTATGTCAGTGGTTCTCAAACGTTTTCATGTCAAGGACCCCCAGAATTATCTGCAAAATGGCCGCCGACCCCCCCCCCCCCCCATCTGAAAATATGTTGTTCCCCCAGAAGCAAAGATTTGAGTTTAAAACGCTTGCTCTGAAAGTATATATTCAAAGATTTGAGTTTAAAACGCTTGCTCTGAAAGTATATATTCAAAGATTTGCGCCAAATTTCCATGATTTCTCAAAAATAGCAGACCTACAAGCTCGCTATGAGCTTGTAGGTCTGCTGTTTTTCACTAGCTAAAGTACAACATAATGCTTAAAACAGCAAAAAAAGGGGTTGCCTTGCCGCCCGAAATGGGTTAATGCGATATACTGAACATCTTATCTCTGGGTTTTCTCATTACTCCCATGTTTTTTTCTTTTTCTTTCCCCCCCCCTTTTTTGAGACATGTGTACCCCCCCCCCCCCCCCCCTGACATGGAATTTCAGTATAATTGAGCTAGGCACAGCAGTGCTGAAATGACTAGCAGACGTCGACGGCGACGGCAAGCGAGTTCAGGATTTCAGGATTTTTCCCGAGCTGGAATTACTTCAACTTTGAACAAGAGCAAACAATGCTAATTGCGTCCCGGCTCCGGCTGCTGTCAAAAAAAGTGTGAGGGTAATTAGCGCGAGGGTGCAAAGCGAACCCTGTGCCGTGGTTTTAGTGTTGTTGGTACATGACAATGCTCGTTGTGGAGGAGCCAATGGGGAGGCTTGGAGGGGAAAAAAAAGGTAACGCCGGGGCTGAAAGGGATGAGGGCTAATTAGGCGAGAGCGGCGCAGAAAGTACAAATGGTAGCCGTCGTGTGCCCCCCCTCGGGGGGGACCCACGTTGTTGCTGCACACGGTGATTATTGACAGGTCATGCAGTGCTCTTCTTATGCGCTCCTTTTAAAAAAGAGATTTCTTTTTTTTTTTACTAGTTTTTCTTCTAAAAGCAGACACTGTTGCATTTATTCCCCCCCCCCCTCTCCTTTTTTTATAAACTAATTGACATTCCAGTGACATTCCAGGGTGAATTCTAAGGTACACACATTTTTTCGTTAAAAGGGTGTAACTGAATTGAGCCAGATAGTTAATTCCCCCCTCCATTCGCATCTTAAGCCGTGCTCCGTGTATAGATTTTCCCTTTCCGTGTGGGACTCCAGACGGTCCCCCCCCCCCCCTCTTCGATTGCAAGATGCTGTAAAATGGATTAAATTACACCGCATAGCTGCTTTGGATTCTGTCCCTTTTTCTCTCTCTATCGTATATACCGAGCAGAGTAAAGCAAAAAAAAAAGAACAAATTGGGTGACTTTTGCCACTGTTAAAAAGTGGGCCATTCTCAGTTCTGTTTGCCCCACTGTTGTATGATGGAGGTGGGGGATGAGGGGGGGATTCCTTTCCCACTGTATAGGCTTTCATATTTTGCTCAAGGTTTTTTTATGAGGTTATACTGCTGGGTCCCCCCTTGAGACTTTTGCTCTGATGCCTCAGCCAACATTATAAGACCACAGAGAAATGGAGAAATTGAATTGTTTTGTCTCCCCCCGGCTTTTGTATTGCACAAAATAGCCCTTCTGTTTTAAACTTGGTGGTGGAATTTGGTCTGCCGTTTTGTTTACATATTTGGGGCCCATTAAATTCCTTTGCCCTATTCCCTATGATATCCAGTGTCTTAATTTGTTGCATTAACCCGTTTTGCGCGGGCACCCCTTTTGGTGTTTTAAACATTACTAGCCCTTAACCGTTGTGAGACGGGCGCAGTACCCCCCCCCCCCTTGTGGCCGTGGGGGGTACTGCGCCCTGGGTGCGTTTTCGCTTTTTTAATTCACTAATAAATTCATTATTAATTTATAAGTTGTTAAATTGGAAAAAGGGCTTCGTTAAGACCTCCATATTATTATGGTCAATGCCTGTGTGAAAAGTGGGAGCGATTGGTGCAGGCGGTGAGGAGATACGTCGGTGTTTCTGACACACACACACACACACAGACATTGACTTAATTATAGTATGTAATTTAGCTATTGAAAAATAACAGATCTACAAGCTCATAGCGCGCCACTGAGTGGCACGCTACGAGCTTGTAGGTCTGCTATTTTTGAAAAATCGTGATTTTTTAAATTTTTTAAATTTTGAGGTCAGGCCTGAATGGGTTAAGAAGCAATATTCTCTTAACCCATTCTGAACGGGAACCCATTTTATGCTTTAGGTATTGAAAAATAGCAGATCTACAAGCTCATATCATATATCATATATATATATCACATCCGATACGAGCTTGTAGGGCTGCTATTTTTGAAAAATCGAAGAACGACTGACATTTTTTAGAATCTGATCTCAGGTCAGAATGGGTTATAATCAGACCAGTGTGTGTCCAGTGGAAACCTCGTATGAATCTGATCTCAGGTCAGAATGGGTTAATTATATTTCTCTCTCTTCTCTCCCCATCAGGGTTCAGCCGTGCGGCCTTGCCCTTCGGCCTGGTCAGGAGGGAGCTCTCGTGCGAGGGCTACGCCATCGACCTCCGCTGCCCGGGCGCCGACGTCATCATGATCGAGACCGCCAACTACGGCCGCACGGACGACAAGATCTGTGACGCCGACCCCTTCCAGATGGAGAACGTCAACTGCTACCTCCCCGACGCCTACAAGATCATATCACAAAGGTACAAGAAATAAAAGGGCTAGGAGGAGGAGGAGGATGGGGGGGGGGGGGATCCCATTACACTAAAATATGACCAGGAGCGGGAGGGAGGGGAGGGGAGGAGGCGATGCAGGGGCCTGGATTTCATTCATCGCTCTCCTTTCTCTCCATAGCACTACAGAAAATAGCATGTTTTTTTTTAAGGGACACTTCACCCTTTTTTGCAAAAATATATATGTATAACAAAATACATACATAAATGGAATGCACCTGGGACGTATCCTCAGTGATGTATCCCAAGGTCATCGGGGTTTCGGGTCTCGCAACATCATACCCCTCACTCAGGTGACCCAGCCGGGAGTGATCAAGTCCCGACTTACGTCCCAGTAGCTACCCTCGATAAGTCCCACTAGGGAAAAACCAGGGCCACACAATCCATTCCTCCTGAACTACTCTGCCAGGACTGGGAGGTACCATTCTGGCACATGGAAGGACTAGGCTCTGTGGGTTGACACCTGTCCGGGCCCCTCCTACGTCTCACCAGGTCAACTCCTGCTCTCACCAGGTCAGGCCCTGTGCATTGCACCAGACTCCCAGCACCAGGCACTTTATTCAGGAATGGTGGATTCTCAAGCCGCAACGGTTCCGCAGGCTCCACCTTGCCCTTGGTGGTGCCGCCGGCTCCGCTTGAGGCTTGCATGGCCCTCCTAAAGGCCTCACCGTGGGTTTGTTGGGCTTCTTCCTCACGGAAGACACAGACTGGGGCGCTAACCCATACTGCTCCCGGGTGCCGTCTAATTTCCGGCTGCCACCCGTCTCTCCGGTGGTCACCAGACTATTCCTGGTTGTCACTTAGTCTATTCCTATGAGTCACTATAAATAGAAGAACTATAACAAAATACATGCATAGGATGCACCTGGGACGTATCCTAATGACGATTAGAAGATTTAGAACACTTTCCTGGGTTTTTTTTAAATGTGTGTAATATGAAGTTTTAGATATTTTAGATTTTATCAGTGAGCCCTCAGTGTCTCTGATGTCATGGACCACTGGGCTCACTTACTTCCTGGACTTCCTGGAGTAAGTGAGTCCAGTGTCCCATGACATCAGAGACACTGGGCTCCACTGCTAAAATCTAAAATATCTAAAACCACATATTACACACATAAAGACCCTCAGGAAAGTGTTCTAAATCTTCTAAACGTCATTAACATATATCTTTTTGCAAAAAAGGGTGAAGTGTTTAATAGTTTTCCAAAAGCAGTTCCGTATTCTATAAAACATAAAAAATAAATACATTTGCTTTTGTGCGCATTCTGCGCAACCTCCCACATATACCGGACCACTAACCAACATCTTGAAGTGCTCCCCCCCCCCCCCCCCCCCCCCCCTTCTATTAATTTAATATATTGTGCATAGGTGGCGGTTTGACAATTCCAAAACTGGATTAATTCAGTTGCTAAATGAATCCTGGACGAACTGGTGGAACCTATAGCGTTTTCTCTCTACCCTGGCTGTGTGCATTGTTGTGTCTGCTACAAATTGAGAGAGAGAGAGAGAGAGAGAGAGGGAGAGAGTCACATGAACAGCCTCTTAACCCATTCTGGCCTGAGATCAGATTCTAAAAATGTCAGTCGTTCTTCGATTTTTCAAAAAATAGCAGACCTACAAGCTCGTAGCGCGCCACTCGGTGGCGCGCTACGAGCTTGTAGATCTGCTATTTTTCAATAGCTAAAGCACGACATGATGCTAAAACCAAAATGGGTTCCCGCCCAGAATGGGTTAAATTACCCCATTTGGAACATTTCTTTGCACCAGAGGGGCTACTATACGCTCTCAGGTCTTGTGCAGTGCCTTGCTCCTATAATCGGTGGTGGAATAAAAGTACTCAATTGTTTTACTTAAGTAAAAGTACCAATACTGCAAGTTAGAACTATACTTTGTTACAAGTAAAAGTACGGATTTGAAAATGCACTTGAGTAAAAGTACAAAAGTATCAGCATCAAAATGTACTTAAAGTACTCATATTGCAGAATGTCCCACTTCACAAGTTCAAAATGTGTGTAGATTGGCTTTTTTCAAATTGCCCAAAATGTATAGCGTTGAAGTGGTTAATGTATGTTTTCTAATCGAATTTTAAATCTCCAAAGTAACTAGTAACTTAAGTTTTCAAATAATTGCAGTGGAGTAAAAGTACAAATGTTTGGCTCCGAGGTGTGTAGTGGAGTAGAAGTAAACGTACTGGAAATTGGAAAATACACAAGAACAGTACAAATACCTCAAAATTGTACGTAAGTACAGTACTTAAGTAAACATACTTAGTTACTTTCCTTCCACCACTGCTCCTAATACCCCTTTATATATTGGTATAACACTCTCGCAGGACGACCCACGACACTTAAACACTGCTGTGCCTCAACACACTGCAGAGGTGTGTGTGTGTGTGTGTGTGTGTGTGTGTGTGTGTGTGTATTTTTTTAAACACTGCTGTGCCTCACCACACTGCAGAGGTGTGTGTGTGTGTGTGTGTGTGTGTGTGTGTGTGTGTGTGTATTTTTTTAAACACTGCTGTGCCTCAACACACTGCAGAGGTGTGTGTGTGTGTGTGTGTGTGTGTGTGTGTGTGTGTGTGTGTGTGTGTGTATTTTTTTAAACACTGCTGTGCCTCAACACACTGCAGAGGTGTGTGTGTGTGTGTGTGTGTGTGTGTGTGTGTGTGTGTGTATTTTTTTTAAACACTGCTGTGCCTCACCACACTGCAGAGGTGTGTGTGTGTGTGTGTGTGTGTGTGTGTGTGTGTGTGTATTTTTTTTAAAGAGCCCTATATGAACTATTCATACATTGTAACTCGCTAACCTAGCCCACTGTGACCTCAGTTCTTATCCAGCCTCTCTACCACCCATTGAGACCTGAGAACACATTCTACAAAAACTATGTTTCTATGTCAGCGGTGCTCAAAGTATTTCATGTCAAGGACCCCGAAAATTCTATGTAATTGGCCGCCGACCCCCCCCCCCCCCCCCCCCCCCATCTGAAAATATGTTGTTCCAGCAGGGACCCTCCCCAGAAGCAAAGAAATGAGTTAACCTTTGCAGTGAAAGAATATATATATTCAATGATTCATTTTCATTTCCGAAGCTTGCAGATCTGCTATTTTTTTCGACAGCTTAAAAGTTTAAAATAATGGTTTTAAAAAAAGTGTCTTAAAAAGCTATACGGCGACGACACGGACACATTCCTCGGGTCTTAACCCATTTTGCGCGGGAACCCCTTTTGGTGTCGGCATCTTGTTATCCTTTAGCTATTGAAAAATAGCAGATCTACAAGCTCATAGCGCGCCACCGAGTGGCGCGCTACGAGCTTGTAGGTCTGCTATTTTTGAAAAATCGAACAGCGACTGACGTAGAAGACATTTTTAGAATCTGATCTCAGGTCAGAATGGGTTAAAACGGGTTAAAGGCAATGCTTACTGTATGTACATCACGATCTTTACCCATCCTCCACCCCTTATCCTCCCTCCTCCTCCTCCTCCTCCTCCTCCTCCCAGCTCCTAGCTTCATCCACCTCTGTGTTTTTGTGCCCCCATGAGATGTGGCACCGCAGAATAGCTAATCAAAACCAGCCTGCCTGGCTTCGCTCCTCCGCCCGTACATACATTCACTCTGCCTGTCTCAGCATTTCAACATGTTATCGGGGGCCATATTCACAATTCCACGGCCACCCATATGGCACATTGACAGTGACACACACACACACACACACACACACACACACACACACACACACACACACACACACACACACACACACACAACAGAGTCACCCTGTTGTGACAGTGACCGGACTGACCACCACCACCACCACCACCACGGCCCACACGTTGTTCTTTTTTTACCATAAACTGCCATATAGTCCACAGAAAGATGTGTTGACAATCTAATCTTCCTTTTTTGAAGATTCCCTGGAGTTTAGGTGTGAGAGAGGGAGCCGGTGCCGCCCGCCGCCCTCCTCGGCCTCAATCCACCTTTTAGAAAAGAAACACTGTTTTTAGTTCAGAGGAAAAATAGGTTCCTGTCCATAATTAGTGTTGATGGAATAATCGGTGATGTCCCCATCAATCCTTAGCCCTGGCACAGAGCGACCTACTACGGTACATGTCCTCCTCTCCCCCCTGTCTCTGCAGCAACGGTCCAGCCAGGAAGATATTTTTAAGTGCATGACAGCAAAAAAAAAAAAAAGGCAAAGCACTGCAGCAATTGGGAGGTTTAACCGAGGAGGGAGTGAGAACAACAGTCAGCCACACACGGTACATAAACAAATAGTTATTATTTAATAATGGTATAAAGCGAGCTGTATTTGACAGACTGTGGTTATTTCGTTGGTTTTATCGGTGACCCCCCAAAAAATACAACAATTAAAGAGTTCACAAGCACATCACACGCAAACCAAGACCAAGGCCATATGCAAATAGTGCGCAATGCGACAACAATTGCTCAAATATCTTTCCACATTTTCATTAAAAAATAAAATAAAACATTATCATGAAAGATTTATGAGGAAACTGGAGCCTATTGTTTAATATTCAGATGCTTGTTCCCTTAGAGAGATGCACGTGTACATCTGTGACTAGTCTCTCTGCCCACCTCTCCTCCAGTGTTGTTTTCGTCGACTAAAACTAAGACGAAAAATGTTCGTCGACTACCTTTTTTCACTGACTAAAACTAAATAAAAACTAATCTATGATGACTAAAACTAAGACTAAATATACTGACAATTTCGTCAACAAATAAAAACGACTAAAATGTTAGGAAGGGACTAGTGGACACCAGTTTTATGCTGAGTTGCATGCTGAAAATAGCAGCTATACAATCTCACAAAGCGTCGCAGCGCGCGACGCGTTGTGAGATTGTATATCTGCTATTTTCAGCATGCAACCAAAGTGTAAAATATGTCATTACAACGACATCAAGGCCTGTCAAAACACATTTTAGTCGACTAAATCAACTGTAGATTTTGTCGACTAAAATCGTATGACATTTAGTCGACTAAAACTAGACTAAACACTAGAACATTCCAGGTGACTAAAATGTGACTAAAACTAAGTGAAAATTTGCTGCCAAAAACAACACTGCTCTCCTCCTATTCATGGTCTGACTGTATACAACAGAGCCTACATTAAAAGTATATATTTCACTTTCAAACAAAACTTTTGGCCATTTAAATCGTCTACTCAGGCTTATGTGAACACACCCCAGACTAGTTTATAGTGGCTTGATTCAGTATTTAGATATTTGATATTCATTTTGCTGCCCCTTCCTATACAAAACCCATTATAACTTCAAACTCCATTTTAACCACGATAGATTCATCGAAAACGCCCAACCTTTTTTCTGTTACATTAGAATGTCCTTCTAATACGGGGGGGGGGGGAGGGGGTTTCATCTGCTGTTTTCATTTATTTTTAAATAATTGTTTTTGATTTTGTGAGCGGCGCTTGGAGGAGATTCTTTTCCAAAATATATAATTGTTAATTATTTTACTGCGAAGTACGAACATATTCGTACCCCCCAGCTATGGGACGTTATCAGCCAGGTACGTACATGTTTGTACCCCCCCCCGTATACTCCGTGTATACAGTGGTTGAGCCCCAGAGCAGCTTTTAACATTGATCCGGTTGCTATGCAACGCCTCCGTCGCCACCAGCTATGGGACGTTACCACTCCTCTCCATTTACCTCGGTTCAAACAGGCCCCCTAGTGAGGCTATCCAACGTCAAAGCACTCTGCCCTAGTGGTGTGAGCGTGAACTGCAGGCGGACCCGTGGATTCATGACCGTGAAACCCCGTGCAGCTTGGGATTTAACATTCAGCGCTCGGTTGCACTTCCGCATTTGACCAGACGGTTCCTCCGGGTGCTTCAAAACGCCACTGAGCAACTTCCACTCCCCCCCCCCCCCCCCCCTGACATGTAAACGTTTCTGGCGATAGGTAAACGGTGTGCGCTAATGCTAAAAATAGCCAACGGTTACAGTGAGTGTGTGTGCATGGGGCTACAACGGGGAGGAAACCGATTTATGCTAACCAGCTAGCAGCAAAGAAGGGGTTAAAAAAATAAATGAAAACAGTAAATGAAAAACCACAGCCCCCTCACTTATTAAAGGACAATACCAGTCTACAGAAAGAAAAAAAAAGGTTGGGTGTTTTCGATGAATCTATCGTGGTTAAAATGGAGTTTGGAGTTAAAATGGAAATGGAAAAGACTATCCAAATCCACACATGAAAATAAATTGTGTGGCAAATTCTGTTTACGTTCAGCTGTCACACAGATATATATATATATATATATATATATATATATATATATATATATATTTAAGCTAAAACAAATCTCGCTATTGTGCTGAGACTGAGAATGTGACACTGCAATTCAACTAGTTGGATCCAAAGAACAATGGACACTGAATTCTGACAAATGCTGCGAAGACTGCCAACAGTCCTTTAACCATAATTATAACAATCAAATTAACAGCAAAGTTATAATCACGCTAAGAGATATTTACAGCCACATGACGAGGATCACACACATCCCCGTGAATGTACTCGGAGATATCTTCCATTTTTTAAGAGGAAAATGCGAGTGGCTGGCAGACAAACTGCATGGACTCGGTGAGGGAGTTTCTGGAGGGCTTTGTGGAGTGTCCTTTGCGCTGTCTGTTTCCTCAGATTAAGACAGGGTAATGGCCCAGGGCAGTCTCTAATGACATTTTCCCTTATTAATAATTCCAGACGGAGGCAGAACACAGGCCATCCGCGGTAAAGCCTCCCAGACACATCCTGCTAAATGGACTC
>NC_139709.1:14557384-14639260 GCF_964188405.1 Protomyctophum parallelum
CTAGAAATGAACGTTAATAAAGCCCGCCCCCCCAAGGGATGGGACTCTCTCAAAGTCTTTATGTCGTTTTACATGTTATGTCAATGTTATGTCTAGCCTGAGCTAACGTGTTAGGTTTCTGGTCTAGAGGGGCGGGTCGCGG
Organism: Protomyctophum parallelum; assembly: GCF_964188405.1. Taxonomy (NCBI): domain Eukaryota; kingdom Metazoa; phylum Chordata; class Actinopteri; order Myctophiformes; family Myctophidae; genus Protomyctophum; species Protomyctophum parallelum. Next base: position 14,557,527 of record NC_139709.1, read on the forward strand.
CTGAGATTTGCGCACGCCCTGATTGGATCTCATCGATCTGTCCGTCACCCCCGGCCCCTCCTCTCCCCCCTAGTGCAGCGCTACGTCACATCATTTGGAGCGACGCCCACCCGGAAGGGTTGACTCCCAATTTTAGACCAGAGCGGCCAATGTGTTCCTCCAGGCTTTCAATTTTTGCACCAACAAAAATGAAAGCCTGGTACCGAGGCTATGTTATGTCTAACCCCACATTTTCTCTAGCCGCGGACAATGCTTTATGTCATGCTGACATGTTGTCTGCTCCTTTTACCTTTTGAATGTTTTTTTTAATAAGGCTTTGCCTCTTTTTAATGTGTCTTATTGTTTTTAAATGTGAAGCATCGTGTGCCATGGAGAACGGTATTTTTTGCTCCCCTGTATATTGTGGAAGTGACGATAAATCTGATTGATTGATTGATTGATTGATTGATTGATTGAAAACCCCTCTTGGTCAATCTTCTGTTCTACAGGTGCAACAACCGTACCCAGTGTGTGGTTGTAACTGGCTCTGATGTGTTTCCTGACCCATGCCCTGGCACCTACAAGTACTTAGAGGTCCAATATGAGTGTGTTCCCTATAGTAAGTATCCCTAGTCCGAATCTATCCTATTAAAACATTTTCATTGATGTGCTTTTTTTTTTTAACCCATTCTATCCTGGGAACGATTCTGCAAATGTCTTCTAAATCCTGACTGTTTTCATGGAAAAAGCAGTTTTTCTATGTCAGTCGTTCTCAAACACCATCATGTCACTTTTCACGATTCTTCAAAAATAGCAGACCTCGAGTGGCGCGCTACGAGCTTGTAGATCTGCTATTTTTCAATGGCTAAAGCATAACATGATGCTGACACCAAAAGGGATTCCCGCCCAAAATGGGTTAACCCATTGTCACCTGAGATCAGATTCTATGTCTTCTACATCCTGACGGTTTTCTGAAAAAGCTATGTTTCTGCATGTCAGTCGTTCTTCGATTAAAAAAAAAAAATAGCAGACCTACAAGCTCGTAGCGCGCCACTCGCTTGTAGATCTGCTGTTTTTCAATAGCTAAAGCATAACATAATGCTAACACCAAAAAGGGGTTCCCGCCCCCAAAATGGGTCAAACTGTTTGTCTTTTTTAAGAATAGACAGATGTGTTGTAACAGTGGCCGCTCCCGAATACTAACGAATAAGACGAGGTTTCCTAAATCTGCTTTGCCGGGGCCGGCGTTGGTGAAATGAAGTTGATGCAGCAATCTTGAAAAGCAAAGATAAGACTTTAAAATGTGTTTAATGAGCATTGGTTGGCCCTGTATTTGTTTGACTCCTCCCCCTTTTCAGTCCACTCCATCATCCAGGTGCTCCTGTGTTTATTCCTACTAACAACATCATTGCATGTTTTAACCCATTCTGACCTGAGATCAGATTCATACGAAGGTTTCCGCTGGACACACACTGGTCTGATTAACCCATTCTGACCCGAGATCAGATTAAAAAAAATGTCAGTCGTTCTTCGATTCTTCAAAAAATAGCAGACCTACAAGCTCGTATCGCGCCACTCGGTGGCGCGATATGAGCTTGTAGATCTGCTATTTTTCAATATCTAAAGCATAACATGATGCCAACACCAAAATGGGTGCCCGGTCAGAATGGGTTAAGGCCGAGGAGAAGAATCCTTTCTTGAGGAGATTCACTACGGAACGGATGTACAGTAGTGGTCTTCACTGAGATCAACTGCTCTCGTTATGGACTTGGTGTGGGGGATGTTTTCTTCAAAACGGATTCAAACACTAGATGTCAATTGGTTTCTTATTCCGTGGAGCTGTGAGTTATTATAATTAACAATTGGAATATATTAACAAATGTGATTTTAAAATAACATGGATTATATTCTATAAAGTTTAGCCATGGGTTCATTTTAGTCTTTTTTTTATTTTTTTATTTTTTAACCAGACTGAAAATAGCCAAGTAGCTCTTCTGCCTTTTCATTTGGGTTGGTCTAGCTTTAACAACAGAGTTAATCCCTGTCTAATGAAACAAACCATTTAGCATTGAAAACATTTTGTGACATATATGTACTTTTCCTCTTTGAAACGGGCATGTTTCCTTTCTCATTTCACCCCTTTTTACCCCCACTAACCTCGGTGCTCACATTCTTCTTAAACTCCTCAGTCTTTTCATGTTATCTCTATAGCCCGCCCGTATGGAGTCTCAACTGCACTACCAACGAACCACCAACCAGCTCCATAATAGGCCTGGTTTCATCGAGGGTTGTCGCTCATTATTCGCTGTGGCACTTTGTTTTTCTTCACTAATATAATTAGAGTCCGTATATAACCTTACTGCCAAGTGATATTCTGTGTGCTGTGGTGGGCGAGCAACTTTTTGGCACCGTGTTATGATTTGTGTCTAATAAAGTCTGAACAAATTTCAATACAGGGCCAAAAATAACGCATGTGCTGTTTCTCAAAGAATGTTATCAGATGATATCTGCCCAGCTTTTTGGAGGCCTGAACCGTGCAGCGTCTTTAACCCATTCTGAACGGGCACCCGTTTTGGTGTTAGCATCGTGTCGTGCTTTACCTATTGAAAAATAGCAGATCTACAAGCTCGTATCGCGCCACCGAGTGGCGCGATACGAGCTTGTAGGTCTGCTATTTTCTGAAAAATCGAAGAACGACTGAAATTTTTAGAATCTGATCTCAGATCAGTGTGTGTCCAGTGGAAACCTCGTATGAATCTGATCTCGGGTCAGAATGGGTTAAAATCGTGCCATGGGGGGGGGGGGGGGGGGGGGGGGAGGGGGGGGCATTATGTTTAGTATGGTGCTTACATAGTGGACTGCACTATGCATTTTGAGGTAATGGGGCAGGACGGATATCATTTGAATCGTCCCAAAGAGCAACGCATAATTATATAAACATATAAGCAAATATATTTCTGTCCCAAATACTAACTTCTGTTTGTTTGAAACCCCTATAGGATTTACAAACACACTACTAGCCTCGGGGCGTTTTTATTTCCAGGAAGAAAAAGACCAAAAAAAAGAAGGTGTCTGGGACCGCGTCCCACTTCAAATTGGGCATAGAAGAGTATAGCGCAAACGTCCATCACTCTCTGCTGATTTCTGATCGTCTGCACCTTGTTGTTAAATTGATGCACACGCGCACACTCACACACACACACACTCCTCTCTATCTCTCTATCTCTCTGTCGCTCTAATTAATTAGTCTCATGTCGTGCAGCTGCGGATCCTGACTAATGAAAGTTTTTCCTCCCCCCTCCCCCTCTATAGTTCCTATCCCCCCCCCTCCCCCCCCACTACATACATACATAGAAGGTCATGTCCTCTTTAACAAATCTCTTCTCTTGTACCTGCTGCTGGTGGTTGGTTGACTCACGATAACCTTTCTCTCCCTTTTTGCACTCTTTTTTTTTTTTTGCTTTCTTTTCCAATGCCTAAAATAGAAGTGGAGCAAAAAGGTAAATGAGTTGATCTGGTCCTCTTACCCCCCCCCCCCCCCCCCCCCCCCCACCCTCCGAATACTTGTTCTGTGGTGTCGAATACAGCCTCCCCCCCCCACACACACCCTCACATCTCCTCCCCCTTGATTGCCTTTCCTGTCCCAAAGAAACATTCTACCCCGTCCCCGTCCCCAGGTTGTTTGCAACACTTGGAGTCCAGATGATGAATTAAAAAAAAAAAAAAAAAAAAAGAATTCAGAAAGAAGTCCAGGCGTTATACCAAACATAATCTGTCCCAGACGTTGTGAAACGAAACGCAATGTTGAATATGGATCAACGGGCCAATAAAAACCCCACGCCGCCCACGTGCGCGTGTCCCAGGCCGCCCACGTGCGCGTGTCCCAGGCCGCCCACGTGCGCGTGTCCCAGGCCGCCCACGTGCGCGTGTCCCAGGCCGGTCTTATGTAGTACTTTTAACCCATTTAGTACTGAAAAACAGATTTTTTTAAAATTCCAGGCATTCCAGGCACCCCCCCCCCCCTCCCCAGAAGTAAAGATTTGAGTTAAAAACGTTCGCTCTGAAAATATACATTCAAAAGATTTGCACCACATTTTCCACGACTTTTCAAAAATATAGCAGACCTACAAGCTCGTAAGCTTCGAGCTTCGAGCTTGTAGATCTGCTATTTTTTCAATAGCTAAATTATAACATAATGCTTTTAAACACCAAAAGGGGTTCCCGCCCCAAAATGAGACTATACACACTGGCAACATGGCTGAGTGTCCATCGTGTTAAATGAACACTCAGTGGATGTTGCAGTCGACATAGTTTTGATAACGATTAGATAAATGATAACAATTAGATAAATGACGTGTCTACTGTATATATTGTGTGACTTTGCTTGGTCTGACCCTCTGCACGTGATGTGAGATGTGTAGCAGTGATGGCTGAGTGAGATTGGCCAACAACAAAAAAAAAGTGTTAACATTGATTGTTTTTTTAGTAGAGACGTCGTCGTCAAAAACAAATCGGGCCCAGTTTGACCCCTGAACCAATTCATGTCAATAGTTTGGAAACAAACAAGAAAAACCTCACTCATCCATCAGTGGTTATATATACTGTACACCCCCCTTTGTCGTTTTGCCCACAAGACGTAGTGAAAAAAGAAAAAATCCTTTTACTTGCTGTTCAATCTGTGTGTCTCCCCCTCCCCCACACCTTCATCTTGACCTTGACCTCTGCTTTGCTGCCGCCACCAAAACATTGACACTCTTTGTCACTCACTCCTTCCTTCCACCACACAAGAACGTGGAGTCTCTCTCTCTCTCTCTCTCTCTCTTTCCCCTTACTTATCATATCTGGTTTATGACCCCCCCTTAAAGTCATGTGAGTGTGCATGTTGCCAATGTGTGTGTTCATTTATCCAGCTGTTAATATTCCTCGCCCCCCCCCCCCTCCCCAGAGACAAGATGGTATTTACAGAAAAAAAAAAAAAAAAGATGTAAACCCTATCTCTCTCTCTCTCCAATGTTCCATCTCTTCCATTTGCAGGATTTTCTACTTTTGTACTTTTCATTTGGGGTCTTTGTCCCAGTTAGCGCGTTCGTTCAGCAGACTCTTGAGATGTTGTCCCCTTTTTCACAACCTCACATTTTTTGCCATTCGGAAAAGAAATAACCATTAGCATACTCATTTGTATCCCATTATTTCTTCCCCCTTACAACACAACGCACAACGCAGTGCAAACACAGTAGTTGAAACATTCCTCCAAAAATGTTACAGTTACCTGATCTCTTTCTTGCCTTGCACTCCATTCATATACAACAGCGACAGGAACGATTGATGTGTCGTGTCTTATAGCGACATGTACGATGTGTGCGACAACACGCCGGAGCTTTCACAGTACTGACTGCAGTGTTGTTTTCGTCGACTAAAACTAAGACGAAAAATGTTCATCGACTACCTTTTTTCACTGACTAAGACTAATAAAAACGAATCTATGATGACTAAAACTAAGACTAAATATACTGACAATTTCGTCAACAAATAAAAACTAGACTAAAATGTTAGAAAGGGACTAGTGGAAAAGAGATCCAGTTTTATGCTGGGTTGCATGCTGAAAATAGCAGATATCTGCTATTTTCAGCATGCAACCAAAGTGTAAAATATGTCATTACAACGACATCAAGGCCTGTCAAAACACATTTTAGTCGACTAAATCAACTGTAGATTTAGTCGACTAAAATCGTATGACATTTAGTCGACTAAAACTAGACTAACACTAAGACATTCCAGGTGACTAAAATGTGACTAAAACTAAATGAAAACTATTCAAGAGACTATGACTAAAATCTAAATGTGCTGCCAAAAACAACACTGTTTCACAGTACTGACTCGGTTCCGTCTCTTGTCTCCACCTCTCTCTCTCTCTCTCTAGTCTTCATTTGTCCCGGGACCCTGAAGGCCATCGGCGAGCCCACCTTCGTGTTCGAGGCGGAGCAGCGGGCGGGCGCCTGGTGCAAGGACCCCCTGCAGGCCTCCGACAGGGTCTTCTTCATGCCCTGGACGCCGTACCGCACTGACACCCTGGTGGAGTTCGCCTCGCTCGCCGACTTCGCGGCGGGCCGGCAGACCACCAGCTACAAGCTGCCGCACCGCGTCGACGGCACGGGCTTCGTGGCCTACGACGGCGCCGTCTTCTTCAACAAGGAGCGCACGCGCAACATCGTCAAGTTCGACCTGCGCACGCGCATCAAGTCCGGCGAGGCCATCGTGGCCGCCGCCAACTACCACGACACGTCGCCGTACCGCTGGGGCGGCAAGACGGACATCGACCTGGCGGTGGACGAGCGGGGCCTCTGGGTGATCTACGCCACGGAGCGCAACGACGGGCGCATCGTGCTCTCGCAGCTCAACCCCTACACGCTGCGCTTCGAGGCCTCCTGGGACACGGCCTACGACAAGCGCTCGGCGAGCGACGCCTTCATGGTGTGCGGCGTGCTGCACGTGGTGCGCTCCACCTACGAGGAGGAGAACGGCGATAAATCGTCGACGGCGGTGTCGCGGAGCCACGTTGACTACGTCTACAACACGGCGCTGGGCCTGGGCGAGTATGTGGTCCAACAGGACGAGATCCTCTTCCCCAACCGGTACCAGTACATCGCCGCCGTGGATTACAACCCGCGGGACAACCAGCTGTACGTGTGGAATAACTTTTACGTGCTGCGCTACGACCTGGAGTTTGGACCGCCGGATCCCGCCGAAGGTAAGCCCCCCCCCGCCTGCCCGCCCGCCACACTGTGTTTGTTGTTGTTGTTGTTGTTCAGCATTGTTGTTGTCTTTTGTCGACTAAAACCATGACCAAAAAATGTTCGACTACCTTTTTTCACTGACGAAAACTAAATGAAAACTAAGCTAAGCTATGATGACTAAGAATAAGAAACAAATACAAACTTAGACTAAAATGTTAGGTATAAGTCAAATAAGTCATTTTACACTTGGTTGCATGCTGAAAATAGCTCACGACGCGTCCAGCAGGAAGAAGTGCTGAAGGCATTTTGCTGAAGGCTACGCTGCGTCGCTTGCCCAGGTGACGTCACTCATGGTGACGACTGGCTGCCACTCAATCAAGTGACTGCTTAAGCCAATCACAGCGCGACTTTTCCGGGACTTCTGTGTGTGCCGCTCATGCTTCCGCGGTGCTTCGCAATTATTGTGCCTTAACATTTTGACACGCGCCCCCAGAGCCAGAAGAAGAGGCGTCTACCTTTTTATATGTCTATTGGTTGAACCAATTATTCTCCAGCGCATTGCTCCATGCCCTCTAGACCAGAAAGCACGCTGCATGGCTGAGGGCCATGCTACTATACAACGTTCAGCCACATTGTCTTTGTAATGTGACGAGCTTCTGTTGTACGCTGTGTGACTGTGTCGTGTGTGTGTGTGTGAGACTGTGTGTGTGGGGCTTTATGTCACGGATGACTGCCTTTTAATTTGGAATACAATTCAGGTGTGATATGGAGAGAAAAAAAGGTAGTGTGTTAGACAGTCTCTGGGAGGAAAAAAAAGGGGCCTCATTTGCAAAACAGAAATGACAGATTCAGCCCCGGAACGAGGGGTCTCTCCCACGGGGGGGGAGCCCCGTGCACGCTGCCACAGAGCCCTGCCCGCTTCTGTATTACCCCCACCAGGCCAGCACCATTTAAAAACAATAGCAGACCTACAAGCTCGTAGCGCGCCACTCGGTGGCGCGCTACGAGCTTGTAGATCTGCTATTTTTCAATAGCATAAGTATAACATAATGCTTAGTTAAAACACCAAAAGCGGGACGGTTCCCGCCCCAAAATGGGTTAAATACATTTACAAAATCGAAGTATATCGATATGTAAACGGCAAATGTCGTATCGTTTGACTTTGTATCGTATCGCTTTGCAATGGAAATAATCTGTATCGAATCGTTTTGCAATGGAAATGATCAATTTCATCAAGTTTAATTAGTAGCTACAGTATATGGAATTCCATTCCATATAGCTACAATTGGTCCATGGACAAATGTGTGTATTCTCATGTGTTCATGTGGGGTTTGTCCACATGACGTGGTCAAAAACAATGTCCATCTATTTGCTAGAGAATCACTGTGTTTACTTATTTATATCCATAACAATACATCTTTCCCTTAAAATACCTGCACTGGTTTCACACATATTTTTAATGCATTTGCTAAATAGTTACTGTAAGCTCAGTTGGCCTTGTGGTTAGAGTGTCCGGGGTTCGATCCCCGGCCGGGACTCTAAAAATGGGACCCAGTGCCTCCCTGCTTGACACTCGGCATCAAAGGGTTGGATTGGGGGTAAGTCCCTGCGGACTTATGGGTCTCATGGCTCGGCAAGGCTACTTACTAGTTTCACACATATTTTATGCATTTGCTAAATGGTTACTGTATCGATATTAAATAATTGAATCGTATCGTATCACCATAATGAACCAATATGGTCCATGCATGTATCGTATCGTATCGCTGTTCAAATGTATCGTTACACTATCAACCTTATCAAATTATCTAATCTTAGGCCTTTATATCCCAATAAGCTATTCGGAAACAATTTACAATTTAGGCATTTAGCAGACTTAATCCAGAGCGACTTACATTAAGCAAGAACAAAAAAAGCATGGGAATACATCACATAAAGCATTTATCATGAAACATGCGTAAGCTAAGAAAGTAACAGTGGAATATCTATATAATGAAACTATACATGTAAACTATACATCTATACTACTATGCTATACATATGTACTATGACGTGCTATGACTACATACAATGCAATTATAGTGCTGTCTACATAACATGCTATAAGTCTGTATCAAATGCTATCTAAGTCTACAGAAATGCTATTTAAGGGGGTGGGGTAAGTGCTATGGGCCATGATGGATTCTGAAAAGGTGGGTTTTCAGACTACGGCGGAAGATTGGGAGTGATGCTGCAGTTCTGACTGCAATGGGAAGTGCATTCTACAGTTTTGGAGCCAGAAGGGAGAAGAGTTTGGGACGTGTGGAGCGTTGTCCCGGCGTTTTTAGTGAGGGTACTTCCAGCAATGACCTTGTGAACAATGACAATGACCTTGTGAACTTACTTCCCTCTTAACCCATATTCTTTCAGAGCGAACGCTTTTTAAAGTCAAATCTGTGCTTCAGGTGGGGGGGGGGGGTCCATGGAACGTCATATTTTCAGATGGGGGTCGGCGGCCAATTACATATCATTTTTGGGAGTCCTCGACGTGAAATAGTTTGAAAACCACTGACACAGAAACATGAGGTTTTTCAGAATATACTGTCAGGATTTAGAAGACATTTTGTAGAATTGACCTCGGGTCCAAAATGGGTTTAACCCATTCTGAACGGGAACCCATTTTGGTGTTAGCATCACGTTATGCTTTAGCTATTTTTTAAAAATTGAAGAACGACTGACATTTTTTTTAAATCTGATCTCAGGTCAGAATGGGTTCATCAGACCAGTGTGTGTCCAGTGGAAACCTCGTATGAATCTGATCTCAGGTCAGAATGGGTTAACGCTCGCAACAGGATTGTGAAATCTCGACCACGCGGTGTGACAGCCGAGCGAGGTGATCCAGCCCTTCCTCTGCGTTATAGGATTTGGGTCCTGTGTGTTGTTGTTGCCATGGCTACCCTCTCATCACTCCACATAACAGAGGTTGTCGTTTTTTTTATTTTTACAATAGACGTGGGTGACAATTTACAATTTACAATTTAGGCATTTAGCAGACGCTCTTAATCCAGAGCGACTTACATTTAAGCAAGAACAAAAGCATGGGAATACATCACATAAAAGCATTTATCAATATCATGAAACATGCGTAAGCTAAGAAAGTAACAGTGGAATATCTATATAATGAAACTATACATACACTATACATATAAACTATACATATTTACTACTATGCTATACATATGTACTATGGCGTGCTATAACTATATACAATACAATTATAGTGCTGTCTACATAACATGCTATAAGTCTGTGTCAAATGCTATCTAAGCCAACAGAAATGCTATCTAAGGGGTTAGGGTAAGTGCTATGGGCCATGATGGAGTCTGAAAAGGTGGGTTTTCAGGCTACGGCGGAAGATTGGGAGTGATGCTGCAGTTCTGACTGCAATGGGAAGTGCATTCCACAGTTTTGGAGCCAGAAGGGAGAAGAGTTTGGGACGTGTGGAGCGTTGGCCCGGCGTTTTTAGTGAGGGTACTTCCAGTTTCCCTGCGTTGGCTGATCTGAGTGCGCGGGAGGGTTTGTAGGGTTCAATCATACTTGTAAGATATGGGGGAGCCATACCTTTGGTTGCTTTGAATGCCAGCATCAGAGTTTTGTATTCTGTGCGGGCAGCGACCGGGAGCCAGTGGAGGGAGCGGAGCAGGGGGGAGACATGTGAGAATTTTGGCTGGTTGAAGACCAAGCGAGCTGCTGCATTTTGGATCAGCTGGAGAGGCTTAAGTGCACATGCTGGTAGGCCAGTAAGGAGGGAGTTACAATAGTCGAGTTTTGACAAGACTGTTGTCTGGATTAGGAGCTGGGCTGATTCCTGGGTGAGGAACGGTCTAATTCGTCGTATGTTATAGAGTGTGAACCTACATGATCGAGTGACAGCTGTGATGTGAGCTTTGAACGAGAGCTGACTATCCAGGACAACACCAAGATTCCTGGCTGTTGGGACAGACGTTACCAGGGCGTTGTCTACGGAAATAGTTAGCTCCCGCATAGGGCAGGACTTAGCTGGGAAGAAGAGAAGCTCAGTCTTGTCTGGGTTCAGCTTGAGGTGGTTGGAGGACATCCACTGTGAGATGTCAGCCAGGCATGCAGTGATGCGCTCTTCCACCTGAGTGGCAGAGGGGGGAAAGGATAGGAACAGTTGTGTGTCATCGGCGTAGCAGTGATAGGATATATTGTGAGCAGAGATGATAGTGCCAAGGGATTTAGTGTACAGTGAGAAAAGGAGGGGACCAAGTACAGATCCCTGTGGGACCCCAGTTTGGAGGGTTCGGGGGGATGATAACAGACCTTTCCAGGAAACCTGGTAGGTCCGGTCGGTGAGGTAGGAGGAGAACCACTTTAGTGCCGTTCCACCGATGCCTAGCTCCGCTAGGGTGTCTAGGAGTAGCTGGTGGTTCACTGTGTCAAATGCTGCTGATAGGTCTAGGAGAATCAGTACTGCAGAGTGGGAAGCAGCTTGGGCAGCATGCAGTGCTTCTGTGACTGCCAGCAGGGCAGTTTCTGTGGAGTGGGCTTTCTTGAATCCGGACTGGTTGGGATCCAGCAGGTTGTTCTGTGAGAGATGGAGAGAGAGCTGGTTGGAGACGATCTCCATAATAAGCGTATAGCGGCTCTGGCATGAAACCAAGTTCAAGATCAAGCATCAAGTGTAGTGGGGGGGGGTGTGCGTGTGCGAGCTATAGGTGGCCCACATGGATCAATCAGGCTGGCTGATGAAGGTTTTAGAGGGTTTTAGAAGCTCGTAGCGCGGCACTTTACAAGCTTGCAGGTCTGCTATTTTTGAAAAATCGTGAAAATGTGGCGCAAATCTTTGAATATATATTCTTTCAGAGCGAACGCTTTTAACTCAAATCTTTGCTTCTGGGGGGGTGGGGGGGGGGTCCCTGGAAGTTTGTAACAACATATTTTCGGATGGGGGTCGGCGGCCAAATACAGATAATTCTGGGGGTCCTTGACAGGGAACAAAAGTTGAGAACCACTGATATAGAAACATATAGGTATTGCAGAAAACGATTTAGAAGACATCGTCGATGTCAGTCAGGCCTACATTGGTTAAATGAATGTGTAAAGTGGCTACGGGGGAGGCAGCGTGTTGTCATCAGACACGGGGTCCTTTACATCGCACTGATAATAATAATAGTAATAATAGGCATAATTAGTAATTACCTGCCGGCAGCCTCCTTATTATCCCTGAGAGCAAGTCCCTGTTACCGAGAGGTTGGGAGGGGGGGGTGATACAGCCTCCTTATTATCCCTGAGAGCAAGTCCCTGTTACCGAGAGGTTGGGAGGGGGGGGTGATACAGCCTCCTTATTATCCCTGAGAGAAAAGTCCCTGTTACAGAGAGGTTGGTTGGGGGGGGGGGGGGGGGGGAGAGGGGGCGATACAAGGATCTCAGCCAGATCTCATATCTAGTTAGAGGCTCAAGTTAGCCCCGGAGCGCTGGTCTAGATTAAGTTGTGATTTTTTTTAGATTTTAGATTTTACTTCTGGACGTTCCAGGGGTGGCAGGCAGTGGCAGGCGGGTGGGGGGGGGGGGGGTCTGACCCTTGGCCTACGTTGTTTGGGGGAAGAAGGAGGAGGGGGGAGGGGGGGGGGGGTGTGATGTCTCAATGTCTCAACGGTGCTGCTGAACTCTGGCCCTCTTGTCAACACGTCTGTTTGTTAGCTCACTGTTCGCTGGAATCTCCCCAGAGAGAGAGAGAGAGACAGAGAGAGAGAGAGAGAGAGACAGAGAGATTCCTGACAGCCAAGCAGTGGCTCAGAGATTGCGTCTGTTTTGGCCTTAAAACGGCCAAAAGGCCCAATTAACCCATTTAAGACCCATTTAGACCTGAGGACGATTCTACAAATGTCTTCTAAATCGTGACAAGTCTTCTGAAAAAACCTACGTTTCTATGTCAGTTGTTCTCAAACATATTCATGTCAAGGAATATATATGACCCCCATCTGAAAACATGTAGTTCCACGGACCCTCCCAAGATTTGAGTTAAAAACTCGCTCTGAAAGAATATATATATATTCAAAGATTTCAGGCACATTAGCTCATAGCGCGGCACCGAGTGCCGCGCTATGAGCTTGTAGATCTGCTATTTTTCAATAGCTAAAGTATAACATAATGCTTAACACATTCTGATCAGATCATACAAGGTTTCCACTGGACACACACTGGTCTGATTAAGATTCCAAAAAAGGCCTTCTAAATCCAAACTACAAGCTGTATGTAGTTGTAATCAGTGGTTCTCAAATATCTGTTCCAGGGACCCCCATCAGAAGCAAAGATATGTTTGCTTTAAAAAGTATACAACATATCCAATTGATTTTGGACACATTAAAAACAAAAACAAAGAACCGTTATACAATATCATATAGCACGTCACTTCTACGGGTGTAACGATAATAGTAACTGTATTGAAATATAAAATAATCTAAGTATAAATTATTGAAATGGAAACGGCAAATATCGCATTGTTTGATTTAGTATTTTGTACCCTGGAACAACATATTTTCAGATGGGGGGGGGGGGGGGGGCTGGGGGTCCTTGACGTGAAAAGGTTTGAGAACCACTGACATAGAAACATACGTTTTCTACTTTTCTTCAGAAAACTGTCAGGATTTGGATTTGGATTTGAATTTTGTAGAACGTTCACCATGCCTCGCATTGGCATGCATGCAAACGGCACTGCTCTGGTCCTCGACGTTCAGACGTACGCTATTGTTATTGAGCAATAAGCCACGAGAGGTCTCAGGTTACCGGGTATTTTACAATGGCTGGGAGGCGTATAGGCAGACCCGACGCGCACCGGAGGGTCTTCTACCCTCCCAGCCATTGTAAAAATACCCGGTAAGCTGGGAGCCTCGAGTGGCTTATTTCTTTTCTAAAAAGGTTACAAACGTATAGCAATATTAACCTTTTTTAACTATTAAATTCACAAAAGTAGCTACGCTTTGCGCCACCAGAGCGAGACACACACTTCCTTGTTTTGCTCGCCAAGTAGACTATATGTGACGGGAGAATAGCGCTTGATGTCTTTTACGGGGCTGCCTGGAGCCACACATTCACAGTCATATGAGTGCGGGCGCGGTGCTTAGACACGCCCGCACGGCCAGCGTGTGTTAGGCAATCAAGCGCTCCCCTTCCCCAGTACAGCTACAAGGCTGCAGGATGATACAAAGTGATTGAATGTGTGTATTATTGGTGAAATTTACAACGGTCACGTGACGGTAACCAGCCTATCAGAATCAAGTATTGGGACTATAACCGTTTTAGAAAAATGTAATTAACAACTGAACGATCACAATTACCCTTTTTTCCCCCTTGTCTCGGAAAAGAGCCTCGCGAGAACCCGGAGAGAAGTGGCCAACAACACAACAACAACACACAATGCAAATCCAATGAGGGGTTTAATGTGCTCTGACTCTCTCAGCTATACCGTAATGCCTCGGTAAACACAAACCGCCACACAGGGATGGATGCCGGCGCTGCCACTAACCCGTTATCGACGGGAAAAAACACCTTTTGGTGTTATTAAAAGCATTGTGTTATGCTTTAGCTATTGAAAAATAACAGACCTACAAGCTGCGAGCTTGTAGGTCTGCTATTTTTGGAGAAAAAACATTGTTCAAATGTGGCTTTGAATATATTCTTTCACAATGGACATTGTAACTCATACCTTTGCTTCCGGGGGACTCAAAATTAATATTTTCAGAGGGGGGGGGGGTCCTTGACATGGGGAAAAGGTATGAGCACCGCTGACATTAGAAGGTTTTTTTTTTCTGAAACCCTGTCATGATTTTAGAAGACATTTCGTCAGAATCCTCCTCGAGGTCTAAATGGGCTAATACCGCAGGAGCGCGAGGCAGCACACATGTAATCACAGGAACACCAATCAGGTGTACGACTTTACACGCCGTTGCTGATTCAGACCCATTTATTTTTATCCCCCCGCCGTGGCGTTGTGGCGTTCTACGACGTATAGATCTAAACCTAGAGGGAGCGTGTGTGGGGTACTCTCAACACCACCTGCCTGCCATCGTGCTTCATTAAGTGTATTTTACGAGAATGCTTTAAAAGGTTGCCTCCTACTTGGAAGGCAAATAGAGATGACTACTCCACCAGCAGCAGTACTCAGTGTGTGTGTGTGTGTGTGTGTGTGTGTGTGTGTGTGTGTGTGTGTGTGTGTGTGTGTGTGTGTTTGTGTGTGTGAGCGTGTGCGTTTGCGTGTGTGCGTGTGTGGGTTCGTGAATGGCACATGAAAGTAATTGGTTCATGTTTATTAGTTTTCCAAGATCTACACCTTTAACTTCCTCACAGTATATAGCTATTAGAATTTATTGCTTTTCATGATATAGAGTTGAATTAAACAACCTATTCTGTAGAGTAATCTAATGGTGCAGAAATAACGTCTCTCTCTCTCTCTCTCTCTCTCTCTCTCTCTCTCTCTCTCTCTCTCTCACTGAAACTGAGTGTCTCTCTCTCTCTCTTCTCTCACACTGAAACTGAGGAGCACTTGAGGCGGAGAGAGGAAATTAATTGTGTCCATTAAGATTCATGGAGCACAAAGTGAAGTCCCCTCAAACATCAAATCGGTGTATTTCCATTCCTTTGTCCTTCTTTCCGTTCCTCACTTAGCACTAACCGAGAGGCTGCACGGCTATACGTTTCTGTCACAAAAATCAGCTTTGGAGCTTCCATACGTCCTCGAGAGGACGTATCCAACTGGATTAGTTGGAATAGATAGACAGTGGATTAAATAGATAGATTATAGATAACTGGATTAAGTCAACCTATGTTAAAGGTGGCTGTTATGGCTGATACTAATAATTCCCTTTGAATTACTCAACCCGGCAGGCTAAACCTGGGAGCTAAAAAACTAACTAATGATGCGCCATCAAACAACGATACAATGATTCATGTCCAAACGAGCTCATATACGTTTAAAATGTTTACTTATCATTCAGTGCACCAAATGTTACAATACAATTTCCCATAAATATATATATGTAATAAATATGTGCAAAGAAGTGAGCAAACCAAACGTGAATGACCCAAACTATTGTCATAGCTGGCTCATGCTATGGCAAAGATTGGGAGGCAGGAGACAGCGCAACAGTATAAGAAACTGTATTTATTATATAGGGCTAGACAATAACTTAAATAACTGGATAACAACATAATCAAGCAACAGGTATGAGGTGTGGAGTCAGTGAATTAGTGGTGTAGCCGGTGTAGTGTATGGATGTGTGATACATGGTGTGGTGCATGTGTGGATGGAAAGAATAATCAAACATAAAGGAGCTGAGGCATGGAGGCTAATGCAGGGAGTGGAGGCAGCAGGTCTGCCTCTGGATCTCTCTCTCAACTGGCAGGGGCGTTGCATTTATAGCCTCTGGGAGACACCGGGCCCAGGTGCTCTCCCATTAGCCATTAGGCAAATGCCCTACCCAGGCTCACCTACAGGATGACAGTTAGGCAGGCATATTCTACTCATTATGTGTGGGGCATCACACTATCAAATAAAGTGCGAGTGCGAGTATCGCTCCCAGCCCACCCTGCCTCCAAGTTCAAAATGTATCGCTCCCAGCCCACCCTGCCTCCCAAGTTCAAAATGTATCGCTCCCAGCCCACCCTGCCTCCAAGTTCAAAATGTATCGCTCCCAGCCCACCCTGCCTCCAAGTTCAAAATGTATCGCTCCCAGCCCACCCTGCCTCCAAGTTCAAAATGTATCGCTCCCAGCCCACCCTGCCTCCCAAGTTAAAAATGTATCGCTCCCAGCCCACCCTGCCTCCCAAGTTCAAAATGTATCGCTCCCAGCCCACCCTGCCTCCCAAGTTCAAAATGTATCGCTCCCAGCCCACCCTGCCTCCCAAGTTCAAAATGTATCGCTCCCAGCCCACCCTGCCTCCAAGTTCAAAATGTATCGCTCCCAGCCCACCCTGTCTCCAAGTTCAAAATGTATCGCTCCCAGCCCACCCTGCCTCCAAGTTTAAAATGTATCGCTCCCAGCCCACCCTGCCTCCCAAGTTCAAAATGTATCGCTCCCAGCCCACCCTGTCTCCAAGTTAAAAATGTATCGCTCCCAGCCCACCCTGTCTCCAAGTTCAAAATGTATCGCTCCCAGCCCACCCTGTCTCCAAGTTCAAAATTTATCGCTCCCAGCCCACACTGCCTCCAAGTTCAAAATGTATCGCTCCCAGCCCACCCTGCCTCCAAGTTCAAAATGTATCGCTCCCAGCCCACCCTGTCTCCAAGTTCAAAATGTATCGCTCCCAGCCCACCCTGTCTCCAAGTTCAAAATGTATCGCTCCCAGCCCACCCTGCCTCCCAAGTTCAAAATGTATCGCTCCCAGCCCACCCTGTCTCCCAAGTTCAAAATGTATCGCTCCCAGCCCACCCTGCCTCCCAAGTTCAAAATGTATCGCTCCCAGCCCACCCTGTCTCCAAGTTCAAAATGTATCGTGCTTAGGGCCACGGTTCCCAAAGTGGGGGTCCGGGGTCTCCCCAGGGGTCCTTGAGGGAGTTCCAGGGGTCCCCCACCTAAATGATAGTTAGGAACCAAATGGACCCTTAAGGTCCCCACACACCGAGCGCGTGTTCGGGATTTTTAGCAGCGTTTCTCCATCGATTTTCCGGCCAGTGTGCATTGTGCAACCACCTTTATGGGTCTGTAACTCTGAGAGTGTACAAAAGTATACCTGGTTATACTTCAAAACACTGTAGATGGTTTGAACCCAACACAAAGTCCACACACAGAAAGTCAGTTTAAGGTTTTGTGTTGAAAATAAATAAATTTCCGAGACAAGGGGGAAAAAAGGGTAATTGTGATCGTTCAGTTGTTAATTACATTTTTCTAAAACCGTTATAGTTTAACGGTTATAAATGCAGTCCAAACCTTTGGGATTAATAATGTGACAATTTGTACAATATCCCATTACCATTATCCAAATTAATTCCTTATTATAATATTTTTACATTTTGGAAAAAATCTTTTGCAATGTGAAATGCCACCGAATTCTTAATCCTTTTCCTTGTCTTCATGGGCCAACTTGTGAAGGCAAAAGTTTCTGAATGCTCTCAGAGCCTGCATATCTCCGCGTGCTGAACATAGCTGATCTACAAGCTCACAACATGTCGCAGACGCGACTTTTCAGCACACACTTTGTACGACGAAGAATAAATCAGGCATCAGTGCTCTTCACTCACTGGGAGGGAGATTAATGTCTTTTGTTGGCCGATCATCATGTATGGACACAGGCTACCTTCTCGATGCAAACATAACAAGCTTTGGAAGCATTATTTTGTGGCACATTATATGTTTAATCAAACAACAAGTTTACCTCCTCAGTCCTCACTCATTGTTTGGGTCGGGAGCTTACAGTCTATGGTCGGGAGTCGGCTGTCTGTGTAGATCATGACTGATCATCATGCAGTTAGATATGCGCGCTGCGCTCCAGTGAAATTGTACAGCTGAGAAAGATTAGTTCATTTGTGTCGGATAAGCTGTGTTCAGACCTGAATATATATTCGCCTCGGTTCGTCCAGTTTGTACCGCGGCAGGTCGCGCTGCGCCCGTTTGCGCAATTCTCGTCTTTGCATTGACTTTGTATGTAATCGCGCCGCTCTGTCTGACCATCCAAGTCTGAAGGGTTTATTGGTGGGTTTTCGTGAACGATCGTCCTCTGAACACTGGGCGTCAGGCCAACGTCCAATGTCTTTATCAATGGAACGGGCAAAGCACTGCGGGATGTTTTATTTCCTTCCACTCATCCTTCCAGCAAGTCGCACCTGTGCGACTTGCTTCCTCGTAAAATTTTAACTCGCACGTTAAGAAATTAAGTATCATATGCGACCTATTAGGGGGGTCCCTGGCATATGTTTTCAAATGGGGGTTTAATAAATGTTGATTTTAGGGGTCCTTGATGAATAAGTTTGAGAACCCCTGGCTTAGGGGCACCAATGTGACTCCTATTCTACACCCTCTGTGTTTAGTCCCTCATCAATATTCAGCTTCTTCCCCTCGCCATCGAATGTGTTAGTTGTTTTCTTCTTAATCACTGTATCTTAGAGGAGTAGCAACACTTAGTATTTGAATTTGTTCTATACTCTTGCCTGGTTCCCCCAAATGTCCAATCCATTTGAGGGCATATTATAGTTGTACGTGCTATAATTACTAGGGACCGCCAATCTGTTCACAGCAGTTGTTATAAGGACTGATTCTAGATCAGCACTATTATTATCTGTCTCGAAAGCATCACCATATAGAGCTGATCTAGAATCCTTATTTCATTATCATTTATCGCTAACTAGCTTACATTGGCATATCTGCCATCCTATTCTTTAAGATATCAGAATCAATATCGGCCTTGAAAGGTTCATACTAGTCGACCGCTACATTATACATTTGGCTGATTATCCCCCTTAATAACATTTATGTATGCATTTCAAGGACATAATCTATAGTCGCTCCAATAATGCTTTGTGAACACAAAACACAGAGTGATCAATAGTCAGACCTCCCTTTAGAAGTCTCACTTAACCCATTCTGACCTGAGATCAGATTCTAAAAATGTCTTCTACATCCTGACAGTTTTCCATTCTGACCTGAGATCAGATTCTAAAAATGTCTTCTACATCCTGACAGTTTTCCATTCTGACCTGAGATCAGATTAAAAAAATGTCTTCTATGTGTCAGTCGCTCTTCGATTTTTTTCAAAAATAGCAGACCTACAAGCTCGTAGCGCGCCACTCGGTGGCGCGCTATGAGCTTGTAGATCTGCTATTTTTCAATAGCTAAAGCATAACATAATGCGAACACCAAAAGGGGTTCCCGTTCAGAATGGGTTAAAACGGATACCATGCCAATAAAGAGAAACACCCAAATACTCAACGAAACAAAAAAAAACCTTACAGGGACACCAACCAACCAAGCAATGAAGCATCGTCTGTCATGCACACACACACACACACACACACACACACACACATTGACTTGATTTCTGTACAATGGATTCCAAAGAAAAGCCAATCAAAAGAGCCCAAGAATAATTCCCTGGCGCATTTCAAAGTAACGCAGAGAGAAAGGAGGAAATTAATTTGCCTCTGAGGTATAGCATCGATCTGAGCTCTGAAGAGATGCACAGACAATTAATGGCCTCGTCCAAGAGGCTGCCAAGAAGCATCGGACTGAACTTAACCACTTAAACCCATTTAGATCCGATTAAAAAAACAAAAAACTGTTTCTGAAAAACCCATGTTTCTGTGTCAGTGGTGCTCGACCTTTTCCATGACAAGGACCCCCAGAATGAAAATGTGATGTTCCAGGGACCCTCCCAGAAGCAAAGTGCTTTAAAAATGTGATGTTCCAGGGACCTTCCCAGAAGCAAAGTGCTTTAAAAATGTGATGTTCCAGGGACCCTCCCAGAAGCAAAGTGCTTTTAAAATGTGATGTTCCAGGGACCCTCCCAGAAGCAAAGTGCTATAAAAATGTAATGTTCCAGGGACCCTCCCAGAAGCAAAGTGCTTTTAAAATGTGATGTTCCAGGGACCCTCCCAGAAGCAAAGTGCTTTTAAAATGTGATGTTCCAGGGACCCTCCCAGAAGCAAAGTGCTTTTAAAATGTGATGTTCCAGGGACCCTCCCAGAAGCAAAGTGCTTTTAAAATGTGATGTTCCAGGGACCCTCCCAGAAGCAAAGTGCTTTTAAAATGCTTTTATAGAAACGTGGCAGTGTTCATTTCGTCGACTATAAAACTAAGACGAAAAATGTCCGTCGACTGCCTTTTTTCACTGATGAAAACTACATGGAAACTAAATAAAAACTAACTTATGATGACCGAGACTAAATATATTGACATTTTCGTCAACAAATAAAAACTAGACTGAAATGTTAGGAAGGGGACTATAGTGGACAAGAGATCCAGAATAAGTCATTTTACACTTGGTTGCATGAATAGCAGATCTACAAATAGAAGATCCACAAGCTCACAACGCGTCGCAGCGTCGCGAGCTTGTAGATCTGCCGTTTTCAGCAAGGGTAAAATCAGTCATTTTACGACGGCCTCGAGGCCCGCCAAAATACACGTCGACTAAATCAACCGTTGATTTAGCCGACAAAAAAATCGTTCGATATTTAGTCGACTGAAACTAGACTATAACACTAAAACATTCCAGGTGACTAAAATGTGACTAAAACTAAACGAAAACTATTCAAGAGAATAAAATCTAAAAAAAACTGCAGTGAGCTGAATCATCAAAAAAAAAAAAAAAAAAAAAAAAAGATTTCTGAATGTACTGTATAGCATCATGCACTCTAAGCCTGTGTTCCAACCAGGCTGTGAGGCATACTGTACAATGCTTTTCTCCAGCAGCAGAAATGTTTACTGTACTGGGGGCATTGTTATAGGAACGGTGGAGAGGGGCCGCCCTGGAGGGGCCACAAAGTCAAGGAGCCAAGGGAATGTTTGGAGGCAGCGGCTCTAATTGTTTACGCTTGTTGCCATGGCTGAGACAGAGACGCACACACACACACACACGGGGCTGGCTTCAGCCAGGCCGGGGGGGCTGCTGGTTGGAATATATGGGCCTCGTTTCCTTCAAATGGACACCATAGCGCACGGGAACAAAGAGTGTTGTTAGATAGTGGTGGTGTGTGTGTGTGTGTGTGTGTGTGTGTGTGTGTGTGTGTGTGTGTGTGTGTGTTTGTCTGTCCTCCATGGGAGTCTGGATAATATGCATCCATCCACGTGTCTCCCCGGTGTTATAAGGCTGCAGCAGGCACTGTGGGCAGTGCGTTGGTATCGTCTGGGATTTGTTGTCTCCACCAGGCCGAAGGCATGTGGGGAGAGTATGTTTTGCACTCCGTCCGTCCGTGTGTCCGTCCGTGTGTCCGTGTGTCCGTGTGTCCGTGAACAGCTAATCTCGGCCACCGTTAACCCGGTCGATGCCATATTTTGCACACACACTCCCTGGATGCCAACCATGAACCTCTGCCCCAAACTTTCCAGAACGGCCTGTTATAGCGCCACCAGGAGGCCGCTTTGTGCAAAACAAGTTTTCAATGCCATATTTTGCACACACACTCCCTGGATGCCAACCATGAACCTCTGCCCCAAACTTTCCAGAACGGCCTGTTATAGCGCCACCAGGAGGCCGCTTTGTGCAAAACAAGTTTTTGCACAGTACACCTACAGATTTTGTCCAAACATCACGCAAATTGGTACACAGTCTCTCTAGAGCCATTCAACGAAACGGGTCTTTCAGATTTATCAGACTCCATCCTGATTGGTTAAGATTGGCTTCCAAAGTTCACAGGAGTGCTCAGTTTCAAACAAAATGCTGCAAATCATGAACACATCGCGTGATTTCCGTGAAATTGTGCACCCACATTCCCACTAGGCCGAGGACGAAATGCCACATGAACAATTTCAACTCAGCCTCAAGGTGGCGCTATAACTGGCCGAAAAGTGTTTTTACCTCTAACTGCACGGATCTGTGGATAACCTGGTGGAGACCTGTGCCCGGAAGGGCACTTTTTCTAGTTTATATTGTAGTAACAACAGCGTGATTTGACATAAATGTTATGTGCGTGGGAAGGGAAGTGGGGAACCCCTTTTTGGTGTTTTAAACGTTATCATTTAGCTATTGAAAAATAGCAGATCTAGTGGCGTGCTACGAGCTTGTAGATCTGCTATTTTAGAAAAATGGTGAAAATGTAGTGGCACAAATATTTTGAATATATTTATATATTCTTTCAGACTGAACGTTTTGGCGTGCGACTCAGCAAGGTTCTGGGCTGGGGGGTGGGGGGGGGGGGGAGGAGGGGGGGGGGGCTCTCTCCCCTGTTGGACTTGAGTTTCTAACCCTCATAAATTACACTGATGCAAGGATCTGCAGACTGGCAGAGCTTTTTCTGTCCACTGCTCTTTAAAAGAACACGTGTCAAGAATGCAAAAACAGCACCGGCCGCACTTTTTAAGCCATTACTCCTCCTCCCATTTATCATCACCTTCTTTGCTCTGGAAGTTTTTTCTTTTAATATATATAAATGTATAGTCTAATAGACTTATTGATACAGTAAGTGGTGCCGGAGGAAGAATCACTTGTGAATTGCCTGCCGTTTTTTTTAACGGTATATAACCCATTTAGACCTGAGACCAAATGTCTTCTAAATCATGACCGTTTTCCAGATTTCTTTTTAATGTTTCTATATCAGTGGTCCTCAAACCATTTCATGTCAAGGACATGAAATGTCCCAGAAGCAAAGATATGAGTTCTGCACTGAAAGAATACACATTCAAAAGGTTTGCGCCACATTATCACGATTAAAAAGAAAATTTGCACCTCTCGTAGTGTATAGATGTGCTATTTTTTTTTCCAACAGCTAAAGTCTTAACATAATGCCTTAAAACACCAAATGGGGGGTTCCCGTCCTGAGCGAGATAATGACAAAGGGACAGGTCCATGGCCAAGCTGTGTGGGCCAGATGGTTCACTTAGACATGGCCGTAAACAGCTATACTGATGCTATAACGTCACGTGGGTCTGTGGAACGGAGCGGTGGAGAGACATACGCTATGGTGCTGTATATAAAAAAACAGCCCTGATGTCAAATTCATATCTGGTGGGATTTGTTTGTTTTGTTTGTCATTAGTTACTGGCACACGTGTTCCTTTAGCCCATTCAGACCCGAGGACGCGTCTGTGTCTGTCGGACCCCTCTTAGCTTCTCACCACTTTTGACCGCTTATACTCTGTCGAAAAATAACAGATCTCGAGTGCCGCGCGACAAGCTTGTGTAGCTCTGCTATTTTGTTGTGAAAATGTGTGCAAATCGATACTGTTTTTTTTTCTCTCACAGAAAGCCGTCAGGATGTCGGAAGACATTTGGTTTAGAATCTGGACGTCGTCGGGGTCTAAACGGGTTAAAAAACTAAGTGACGAACGGCACACCCTGTGCGTATACGCGTTTATAATAACGGCACACCCTGTGCGTATACGCGTTTATAATAACGGCACACCCTGTGTGTATACGCGTTCATAATAACGGCACACCCTGTGCGTATACGCGTTTATAATAACGGCACACCCTGTGCGTATACGCGTTTATAATAACAGCACACCCTGTGCGTATACGCCTTTATAATAACAGCACACCCTGTGCGTATACGCCTTTATAATAACAGCACACCCTGTGCGTATACGCGTTTATAATAACGGCACACCCTGTGCGTATACGCGTTTATAATAACGGCACACCCTGTGCGTATACGCGTTTATAATAACGGCACACCCTGTGCGTATACGCGTTTATAATAACGGCACACCCTGTGCGTATACGCGTTCATAATAACGGCACACCCTGTGCGTATACGCGTTCATAATAACGGCACACCCTGTGCGTATACGCGTTTATAATAACGGCACACCCTGTGCGTATACGCGTTCATAATAACGGCACACCCTGTGCGTATACGCGTTCATAATATTATCCTCCGAGACCCCCTCGTCTTGATTGGGGCTGAAACACTTAAAGGGGCCGGGGAGAAAAAAAACACATTGCAGTAAAAAAGACCACATAAAAAGCACAAACACGCACACATACTGTACAGCCACACACCATCCATTATTCACCGTACGCGGTAGCAGTGGGGGGGGGGGGGGGGGTCTTAGTGCATGGAGATCGCCCACGGTTTCGCTTTAACCCATTCTGGGCGGGAACCCCTTTTTGATGTTAGCATTATGCTATGCTTTAGCTATTGAAAAATAGCAGATCTACAAGCTCGTAGCACGCTACGAGCTTGTAGATCGTAGGTCTGCTATTTTTTTTTTAAAACACCCGACGTGGAAACGTAGCTTTTTCAGAAAACTGTCAGGATGTAGAAGACATTTTTTTTAATCTGATCTCAGGTCAGAATGGAAAACTGTCAGGATGTAGATGACATTTTTAGAATCTGATCTCGGGTCAGAATGGGTTAAACGCCGGTCGCTGGTGTTCTCCTACTTTTTTCCCCCGATGCGACTGAATTGGACGTGTTTGCTGATCGTACGTAGATGATGAGCAACGTGAGCTGTAGAAACCAAACCGCTGGTCAGCTATAGGCCCCCTTCGTTTTTAACACATTCTGGCCGGGAACCCCCTGACCTGAGATCAGATTCTAAAAAAAAATCTTCTACATCCTGACAGTTTTCTGAAAAAGCTATGTTTCTACGTCAGTCGTTCTTCGATTTAAAAAAAATAGCAGACCTTCAAGCTCGTAGGTATGAGCTTGTAGAGCTGCTATTTTTGAATAGCTAAAGCATAACATAATGCCAACACCAAAAGGGGTTCCCACCCAAAATGGGTTAAGCATTATGTTCTACTTTAGCTATTGAAGAATAGCACATCTATACAAGCTCGTAGCGTGGCACTCGGTGCCGCGCTATGAGCTATCTTTGAATATATATTCTTTCAGAGAGAACGTTTTTAACTCAAATCTTTGCTTCTGGGAGGTCCCTGGAACAACATATTTGCAGATGGGGGTCGGCGGCCAAATACATATAATTTTGGGCGTCTTTGACATGAAATATTGAGAACCACTGATACAGAAACATGATTTAGAAGATCATTTTTTATTGAAGGAATGTTACAGGAAGATATATATATCAGTGGTTAAAAAAATAACTCACAAGACAAACACAAACCCACCCACCCACCCAATCCCCCTATTGGCCCTAACCCAAAAAAAGTTAAAATAAAGTGATAGCAATACAATGAAGAGAGTAGAGAGGAAGAAAAAGAAAATAAAAAACACCAGCCAAAAATGTATCAGAGGAGATGACAGCATAACTGTATCGGCGGATTAAGGGTCAGAGCTTGGCCATATATCAATATCTATCTATCTATAAATGCACCAAGTCTGTGTGTATGTATGTATGTACGTACGTTACGTACTGTACATGTGTACGACTGTACGTACTGTAACTCGAGAACCGTTCGCCCAACCGACTTCAAATTCGACAAAAGCGTTCCACACTCCCACAGGGAGTGCAGGGCCCGGTGTCGAGTACGTCGGATAGCCGGTTCTCCAGAACCGGCACAAAAGCCTCTGCCCGGTGCTCTGGAGCAGTGTTGTTTTCGTCGACTAAAACTAAGACGAAAAATGTTCGTCGACTACCTTTTTTCACTGACTAAAACTAAATTA
The DNA here is from genome assembly GCF_964188405.1 of Protomyctophum parallelum. Lineage (NCBI taxonomy): Eukaryota > Metazoa > Chordata > Actinopteri > Myctophiformes > Myctophidae > Protomyctophum > Protomyctophum parallelum. The sequence continues at coordinate 14,583,452 of NC_139709.1, forward strand.
AAAACAAATCTATGATGACTAAAACTAAGACCAAATATACTGACAATTTCGTCAACAAATAAAAACTAGACTAAAATGTTAGGAAGGGACTATAGTGGACAAGAGATCCAGTTTTATGCTGAGTTGCATGCTGATTTTTTTTTGCAGATATACAATCTCAGCGCGACGCGTTGTGAGATTGTATATCTGCTATTTTCAGCATGCAACCAAAGTGTAAAATATGTCATTACAACGACATCAAGGCCTGTCGAAACACATTTCAGTCGACTAAATCAACTGTAGATTTAGTCGACCAAAATCGTATGACATTCAGTCGACTAAAACTAGACTAAACACTAGAACATTCCAGGTGACTAAAATGTGACTAAAACTAAGTGAAAACTATTCAAGAGACTATGACTAAAACTAAAATAGAAATTTGCTGCCAAAAACAACACTGCTCTGGACCTGATCACCCCTATAATGTCTCCATTATACTGTATGGAGCTGGCCTGACATCACAATGATTGTTCTGACTTCTGCATAGACTTCATATTTGGGCATGCCCTGACAAAGAACTCCATATATGGGCATAAAAGGGACACAGACATAATAACTGGGTGGTGGCATGCATTTCCAACAACTTGCATCGTTCCAAGTAGGCCAGTATACTGGCCCAACGGGCACCGCTCTGTTTATATCAATATTGTGATATTAGACTAGATATATCGTCTTGGATTTTGGATAGCGTAATGTCGTATGGTGTGTGTGTGTTGTCTTTTCCTGGTTTTAAACATTTTAAAGGTCCCCATTTTATGCTTTAATTCATTCAGACCTAAGCTCGATTCTACAAGATGTCTTCTAAATCGTAAAGTTTTCTGAATAAACCCATGTTTCTATGTCAGTGGTGCTCACAACTATTTCATGTCAAGGACCCCCAAAAATGATATGCATTTGGCCTTCCGACACCCATCTGAAAATATGTAGTTCCATGCAGGGACCCCCCCCCCCCCCCCCCCCCAGAAGAAAAGATTTGAGTTAAAAAAAATGTTTGCTCTGAAAAAGAATATATATTCAAAGATTTGCGCCACATTTTCAAGATTCTTTCAAAAATAGCAGACCTACAAGCTCGTAGCGCTATGAGCTTTTAGATCTGCTATTTTTCAATAGCTAAAGTATAACATAATGCTTGAAACACCAAAAGGTGGTTCCCAAAATGGGTTAAAAAAAGAGGAAAAAACATGGTCTCCTCAGACCGTATTGTCCCTTGACTATTTTATTTTTAGTCCAAAGTGCAGTAGTGCGAAGACAATTCAGCAGGAGGACTGTTTAACTTTGTGTGTCTGTGGGGGGTTTGCCAAGCTGGCCTTAACGAAGGCCAGGAAAAAGGTTTAGTGCCCGTGTTGTGTTTATTTAAGTCTGTAAGGGTAAAACTGAGGTCCATTTTTACACTTTTCTTTCAGCGTGGACCACTTAATAATACTTCATCGACCGGGGGGCCCCCAGGGGTCTGTACTCGGGGCCCCTAATATAGTTTTTTTTTTAGTTTTTTCCCTCTACACCAAATATTATCACGGAACACACAACACGTCGCGTCACGTCACCTTTGTGCGCTTGTAGATCAGCTATTTTCTCTATTTAAAAAAAAAAAGGAAAATGTATATTATCATCACAATACAACATTGTCACGAAAGTATAGGTATTTTGTCAATCATATTGGGCCAGATTAAGACTAAGCTAGACTAAGCTGTTTACACCCATATTTGGGTGTAAAGGAATTTTAGAAACTTCCTACGTTACTTTACTACTTACTACTAACATGGGAAGTTTAGACGATTCCTTTACACCCAAAATACTGCCATCCATAGAGTGTGAGCTGATGGCAATGGCAGTATTTCGGGTGTAAAGGAATTTTCAAATTTTTCGAATCATCTTGGCCGTCAAACTTTGCGCACGCTATGAGCAAGAAGCTCACTACACTATTAAAAAAATATATATATACGTATATACGATTTTTCGATCAAATCAAGTCGATTTTCAACTGAATTTATTTGTATTCAATTGCAAATCTCTCACACCGCCAGTGGGCTGAATGTTCTCCGTTCAGCCCAGGGGGGCAGTCAGACAGATATTTTGTGAAGCCACTAAGGAAATCGGGATTTCCTGAAAGTTCATATAATGGCCTGTTGTGACGCTGTCATTGGGCCCAAAAAAAACCCATAGCTCCATAGAGGCCCATGTATTTGGGCCCAACTTCACCTAGACTGTATTACCTTAATAAACATGGTCATGAATACTTTCTGCTTCCAGTCATTAGTTTAAAGTCTCATTTCTAATGTCATAATATTCTTTTTGGAAAAAAAAAAAAAAAGACCATAAAGTCGAGCATGTTCTGAGCGGCGTGGCTACCGTTACAGTCTATGATCGGGATTCCCCCACCCACTCGAGTCAAAATAAAAACCAACGGAGAAGAAGGGGGGAAGTCCCGCCTCGTTGTCTGGGCCAGCCAATGGCCAGCTGGGCCAAAACAGATCTAGAAAGATGGTGACTTACAATTCAAGGACTGACAGGCTTCATTTTACGTTCATGTTAGACCCGGGGAACGCTTTGTCCATATTTTTTACAGTCTATGGTTCAGCCCACCTTCGGGTCCTGTAGCGCAAGCAGAGTTGTTTTTGACAACACATTTGGAGTTTACTTTTAGTTTTAGTCATAGTCTTTTGAGGAGTTTTCATTTAGTCACATTTTGGTCACCTGGAATGTTTTTAGCGCTTGTCTAGTTTTAAATATCATACGATTTCAGTTCAGTTTCAGTCGACTAAAATGTATTTTGGCGGGCCTTGATGCCGTCGTAATGGCCTCTTTTTTTTTTACACATGCTGAAAATAGCCGATCTACAAGCTCACAACGCGTCGCAGCGTGACGCATTGTTGTGAGCTTGTAGATCTGCTATTTTCAGCATGCAACCAAGTATAAAATGACTTGTGTCTTTTACTCATACTAGATCTCTTGTCCACTAGTCCCTTCCCTTACATTTTAGTCTAGTTTTTATTTGTTGACGAAATTGTCAATATATTTACTCATTTCAGTCGACGAAGTCACCACTGGCAGCAAGGTATACGCTTCACCTCTGGAAGAAGGGCCTTATTCATTATTATTCATTCATTATTATTCTAAAGGCCATAAGTATTTAAGCCCAGAAAGACTTATCTAAGTAGGGTAATTGCATATTAGACACATCATTGTATAGGCTAGACAATGTCCTATTCGGCAATGACTTCTATCAGCAGCAGCTCAGCTCTCTTCCTTACATTAAAAATACCATCATTTACTGGGAAGGTATGAACAAAATATACAGATATGCCAAACCCTATTGCCAGCCAGTCTGAAAAGAAACCTCTATTCTTCATTGACCGGAAATCCCCCCGGGATCTGTACTGGGAACTTCCTTCCCCCCCCCCCCCCCCTCTGAACTGAATCTATTCGCATACAGTAGCCAATAGGCATGCATGTAACGATTCACTCAACTCTCAATACCATTCGTATCACGATATGAGGTTCATGATACAATTTTTCACTGTATTTTAAACCAAAAAATATTTTCCAGAAAAATTACCGTTTTTTAAATTTTATATAATGTATCTCCCCCCCCCCCCCCCATTAATTTTGACAGTGCAGAAATATAACTGCCTTCCTTGAAGACCATCGTCACAGACACACACCCCTCTACAGTGCTCTACTGCTGAACGTGACTCTCATTCTCTCCAAAAGCACTTGAATAATGATGGAACTTTTTATTGCAATAAATCGATTCATATCGTCGGGATTAATATCGATATACGATATATATCGTTACATGCCTAGTAGCTAATCTACAAGGTTCAAAACACACCGGGGTTGAGACATGTGGCGTGTTTGTGGATCTGCTATTTTCACTGAATGCTCTCCCCCAGACACTTTCATAATGGTTTAACTCTCGTCAGATTGTAAAGGTCCTTTACACACACACACACACACACACACACACCGTGCAATTAATTCACATTAATTTAAACTGCTGTATGTGTCATGAGCACATCCACACAGGACGTGCATATTACGTGACGATAAAGCAACATCATTATTCTTTGGAAACGAGGTTGGTTTTTCATTGCGGGGGAGGAAAAAAAAAAGCAACGACCTTCATGAATGAGGCGTCACCAAATTAGAACACTTTCCCTCCCTAACACGAGTTACACGAGTTACTTGACTGTAGAACAGCATCCCTCCCAATAGCGACGTACACAAGTTATGTTTTCATCGTTTAATTCTTATACATTTTAATAATGAAACTATCAGGATGTACAGTAATAGACATTTTTAGAATCTGATCTCAGGTCAGAATGGGTTAAGAGAGAGTGGGATAGGTGACACGTTTCGATGATGTCATCGCAAAAACATCCGTCGCATTGGCATGCAAAGCGTTCTGGGAAGTTGAGGCCCAATGCATTGCAAAGCGTTCTGGGAAGTTAAGGCCCACAATGCATTGCAATGGCGGCGGTGGCGCGCACGCAGCGGGCGCCATTCCTTCTCCGCTCTGTTGTTGTGATGTGATCGAAATTTAAAAAAATGTCTTCTAAATCCTGACAGTTTTCTGAAAAACCCATGTTTCTATGTCAGTGGTTCTCACAGCTATTTCATGTCAAGGACCCCAAAAATCATATGTATTTGGCCAGAAGAAAAGATTTGAGTTAAAAAACGTTCGCTCTGAAAGAATATATATTCCAAGATTTGCGCCACATTTTCAAGATTCTTCAAAAATAGCAGACCTACAAGCTCGTATGAGCTTGTAGGTCTGCTATTTTTCAATAGCTAAAGTATAACATAATGCTTGAAACACATGTTTCCATGTCAGTGGTGTTCAATGTTTCATGTCAAGGACTCCCAGAATGGTATGTAATTGGCCGCCGACCCCAATTTGAAAATATCTTGTTCCAGGGACCCCCCCCCCCCCCCCAGAAGCAAAGATTTGAGTTGAAATGTTTGCTCTGAAAGAATATATAGCCAAAGATTTGCACTATACATTTTCACGATCTTTCAAAAATAGCAGACACCACAAGCTCGTATGAGCTTGTAGATCTGCTATTTTTCAATAGCTAAAGTATAACATAATGCTTAATAAAAACACTAATGTCGGCGCTCTTCAAAGTACAGTGAAAACCAGGCAGGGAGATCCGGATCACGATTATTTAATCCCCCGCCGTCAAGCTGTTAATAAAACTGTTAAAGAATGTTGAAATAAGACGCCTTTTCAGATTGTTCCTTCGTCACACTCTCCCAGCGTGTACGACCGTTTAATTTAGCCCTTAAGTACTCGGAGAGGCTTTCTCGTCTTAATTCTTTCCGATACAAGACCTAGACTGTAAACAAATTAAAGAGCTTGTTTGTTGGCTGTAACAGTGTTCTCCCTAATGGTATTAGGTCTTATTATTATTGCCCATCTATATCCTCACGTGTCGAAGCCTTTTTTATTTCTCCTGTGTGTGTTCAGAGCTTTTCTGAAGTCTCCTCTGGTGTGTGTTTAGCATCAGATAAAAAGCTTTACAGTTATCGCTATAGCGAGGACAAACAGAATCTCTGGACCTTTGATCATCCACCATCGTGCCTTTATTTCATTATTATTTCATCTTTTCAAGAAGGAGGAAAAACGGCAGAGGAGGAGGAGGAGGACGCTGTTTTATTACATGATTCATGCCATTCCACTTGAACGGTGACACGTTTTGATTGATGACCTTTTTGAACCCCATAATTGTCCTTCGTTTTTTTTTTTTTTTTTTTTGCAAATCGGCTTCACTCCACTGTGGCCATTTTTCCGGGGGAGCGTTGCTCAACCTTTTTGGACGCGCTCTGTGCTCCTTCCAAGTTCCAACATGGCAACTGTTCGGCATATGTCAAACAGTGTGCCCTTCCTGTCATGTATGCCCATGGAGAGGGAAACGTACTGTATTGGGCCTCTTGAGTGAAACGGTGGCTAATTGAGGCAGCCTTCTCTCACCGTGAACGCTGTCGGGGGACTCACTCACACACGCCTGGGCCAAATTGCTCATCATCACAATCAGGAGAAGATTGCGTAGACGCTGTGCAGAGATATCAAACGTGCATTAAGACACTGTGCTTAGTGCATCAATCTGTGTAAAACAGTTGACTCTTTTTTAATAGTATTGATATGTTTACGTTCTTCACTGGGGGGATTTTAGTCGCAATCGATACTTTGACGGAGATAGTCCATGAACTATATTGGCTATTGTGTGTTAACCCAGTTTTCTGAAAAAAGCTATGTTTCTATGTCGGTCGTTCTTCGATTTTTTTCAAAAATAGCAGACCTACAAGTTCATAGCGCGCCACTCGGTGGCACGCTATGAGTCTTGTAGGTCTGCTATTTTTCAATGGCTAAAGCATAACGGAATGCTTGAAAACACCAAAAGGGGTTCGCCGCCCAAAATGGGTAAAGGAGGTCTTCTCTGAAATGATTTTGTGAATGTTATTGTAACAGACACACAGTATATGTGCGTAAAATAGAAATACAACACAATGATACAACATTGTAAATAATGTATGCCTAAATGTACTGCTTACATGTCCCTCCGCATGTATGACATGTTTCAGCCAGGAAGGCACTTCATTTTAATCATGCCCGTGTGTGTAGCATTAAGTGTGTCCAGTGCCTCTTAATTGACAGTAATTAGCTTTAATTAAAAAAAGTTGAAAAAGTGCACGCACACACACACACGCACACACACACACACACACACACACGCACGCATGCACGCACGCACGCACACACACACACACACACACACACACACACACACACACACACACACAAAGTATGTGTGAAAACATGCGAATGATGTAAACTAAAGCAATCACTACTCTTCTGCTGTTATTTTGTTTATTTGATAGATTGTATTTTCTTAAAGGACCACTTCACCACTTTTCAACTTGAACCGTATCTTCATATAATTGAATTGGTCCTTCGTCTCTCCTCTCTAATGCCATCGTTCTCACGATAATACAAATCTAAATATATATATTTTAAAAAAAAAATTAAAATCTCGTTTAAAAAAGAATCTGCCTAACGGTCATGTCACAGGAAAACGGCCATAGCCGTCATCACAAATGTGATGAGATCAGCACATTTTGGGCACATTTGGGCAAGTGGTTATGGCCGTTTTTAGCCCAAGGAGTGTTTTTTGTGCAAAACTAATGCTTGGATAGGATGTTAATGTTATGGTCACATATCACCCTATTAAAAAACTATATACCAAATGTCCCACTTTAAACAAAAGAAGACTGTTGGCTGCAGGACTATTAACCCATTCTGACCTGAGATCAGATTCTAAAAATGTCTTCTACATCCTGACAGTTTTCATTCTGACCTGAGATCAGATTCTAAAAATGTCTTCTACATCCTGACAGTTTTCATTCTGACCTGAGATCAGATTCTAAAAATGTCAGTCGCTCTTCGATTTTTCAAAAATAGCAGACCTACAAGCTCGTAGATATGAGCTTGTAGATCTGCTATTTTTCAATAGCTAAAGCACGACATGATGCTAACACCAAAATGGGTTTTAAAAGGATCCCTCATGGCTAACAAGACAAATATGCCTTAAAACATTTATACTTGCCCTCTATTAACATTTACAACTACTAACATTTAAAAATTAAAACACCGTAAATATTTTATTTCTTTCATAAAAAGAGAATCTTTCACTCAATAAGAACTGCTGGACATATGAACACATGTCATGTGTCCATGTGTGCTCCAGCCCTATGGAATATACTGTATGGAATGCACGTGCTAATAAAACAAAGATATTTAAAATATTGCTTTGATGCTCATATTAACCTTAGGAAGTATTACCGGTAAGTTGTGTTTTTATTAGCATAATGCATTCCATACATTCCATAGTTCGCAGTTCCTATATTGAGTGACAGATTCTCTATTTATGAAAGAAATTAAATATTGAAGGTGTTTTTTATTGTTTTATTTTAGTCGTAGAGGGCCAAGTATAGTGTTCTAACTGGGCACATTTTGTCTTATTAGCCAGGGATCCTTTTAAATAGCAAGAGACAGTGCTGTTCCACTTCTCCTTAACCCATTCTGACCTGAGATCAGATTCTAAAAATGTCTGTTTGAAAATGACAGTTTTCTGAAAAAGCTATGTTTATATATCAGTCGTTCTTCGATTTTTCAAAAATAGCAGACCTACAAGCTCGTAGCGCGCCACTCGGTGGCGCGCTATGAGCTTGTAGATCTGCTATTTTTCAATAGCTAAAGCATAGCATAATAACACCAAAAGGGGTTCCCGCACAAAATGGTTTAAATTCCATTTGAGGGCTGCATACTGTACGCTCCAGATACCCAGAGCGACAGCAGTTTGTTCATACCTAGGGGTTGAGAATGCCGCCACAATAATGACCCATATATACAGTAGCTCACAGATGGAGTTTGAGAGCTAGCCTATAGTCAAGTGTCGACGCGGTGACCACATTCGCACGGCCCGACAACCACTCGGACACCTCAGGGCTAGTATAGGACTGGAACTCACCTCTTCTTTTTATGGCATAGGCAGGATCCACCGGGAGAAACTAGCCTCAGCTGCTGGACATGAGACTAATTAATTAGAGCGACAGAGAGAGAGAGAGAGAGAGGAGTGTGCGTGTGTGTGCGTCAATTTAACAAAGGTGCAGGCGATCAGAAATCAGCAGAGGGTGAGCTACGTTTGCGCTACTCTATGCCGAATTGAAGTGGACCTTTTTTTTCTCTCCCTGGAAAAAAAAAAAGTCTGGGTTTTCGAGGCTACAGGGCTAGTGGTTCTCAAACGCTGTCATGTCAAGGGCGCCCAAATCACACGCCCAAAGTGTATCCACCGCTGAAAATAGTTTGTGTCAGTGACCCCCCCCCCCCCTCACCCATGATACAAGATTTGTGTTGTTAACTTATTTTGAGTGGTGCGGCCACTCCAATGCACAGCAATGTGTGTCTCCCTGGCTAGCTGGCTGGCTGGGTCCGTACGGAAATAGTGCTTGTTGACCACCAAGTGTCACTGTTGCGCAGCCTAACACATACACATACACATACACATACACATACACATACACATACACATACACATACACACACGCACATAGAGAGAGGGGCCAAGGAGGAGTGCTTGTACAGTACAGTACTACAGCACGAGTACAGTACAGCACCACTCAGTTCAGACAGGTCAGATTCTTTTTTAGGTCTGCTATTTTTGAAAAATCGAAGAACGACTGACATAGAAACGTAGCTTTTTCAGAAAACTGTCAGGATGTAGAAGACATTTTTTTAATCTGATCTCAGGTCAGAATGGGTTAAGCCCAAAGCTTATTGATAACGGGTACTCAATAAGCTTGTTATCGGATTGTTTTCGGTTATCGGTTTTCGGGTATCGGTAAATACATTTTAGTCGACAAAATCAACTGTAGATTTAGTCGACTAAAATCTCATGATATTTAGTCGACTAAAACTAGACTAAGACTGAAACATTCCAGGTGACTAAAATGTGCTGCCAAAAACAACGCTGGTAGAGACGGCTCCCCTCCGCCATTTTCTATGGAGAGGATTTCAGCGTCGTATGTACGGACTTAAGGGTTTTCTAGGCCAGTGGTTCCCAAAGTGGGGTCCGGGGACCCCCAGAGGTCCTTGAGGGAGTTCCAGGGGGTCCCCAGCTAAATGATAGTTAGGAACCAAATGGACCATTATGGGTCTGTAACTCCCAGAGACAGAAATGCCATTAAATGGGGCTCCGTAGACTAATGCATGTCAAACTGGGGGTAGGTCCTTGAAATGAAACTGGTTGAGAATCACCGCTAGAGCCGTAAAAATCTTCTCTTATGGGGGGGGGGGGGTCCCTGGGATGTGTTTTCAAACGGGGATAATTAGTGTAAATGTGGGGGTACACGACTTGATAAAGTTTGGGAACCACTAGGCACTAGGCAGTGTACTGTATGTGTACGGAATTGCCAATTCTTCAGTACATTATATTTTCAGCGTTGAACGTAGGACAGCCCTTCTGGGGGGGGGGGGGGGGGGGGTTGACGCGGGGCCTAGGGGGAACATGTGACAACGATTGACTGGGCGACAGGGAATAAGTGTTGGCTAATTACCCAGGACTCCCTGCCAGAGGAGAAGGTCGTTCTGTGACACCCACGTCACGCACATGTAACCACACTGCAGGCTAGAGAGTGTTATTATAACTCATTCTGACCTGAGATCAGATTCTAAAAAAATGTCTGTTTTCTGAAAAAGCTATGTTTCTATGTCAGTCGATTTTTCAAAAATAGCAGACCTACAAGCTCGTAGCGCGCCACTCGGTGGCGCGCTATGAGCTTGTAGGTCTGACAGCACATTTTTGATTTAATATAGTTTTTTGTCATGGTCTCTTGAATAGTTTCCATTTTTAGTCACATTTTACTAGTCACCTTGGAATGTTTTAGTGTCAAGTCTAGTTTTAGTCGACTTGAATGTCATGTGGTTTTAGTCGACTAAATCTACAGTTGATTTAGTGTTTTATTATAGTCCCGGCAGCTTGTCTTGTTTACAATTTACAATTTAGGCATTTAGCAGACGCTCTTAATCCAGAGCGACTTACAATAAGCAAGAACAAAAGCATGGGAATACATCACAAAAAAGCATTTATCATAAAACATGCGTAAGCTAAGAAAGTAACAGTGGAATATCTATATTATGAGACTATACATATAAACTATATATATACTACTATGCTATACATATGTACTATGGCGTGCTATGACTATATACAATGCAATTATAGTGCCGTCTACATAACATGCTATAAGTCTGTATCAGATGCTATCTAAGTCTACAGAAATGGGGTTTGTCTTGTTGTTGACTGTCTGACTTTGTTTAAGTGGGAAATTTGCTATATAGTCTTTTTTTATTGGCCTGAAATATTGTCTATATAAGTATATATAGGCCTACTGTACTATTCATGAATCCACTTGCTGACCGGCTGTCAGCATTGAGCAATTTTTGTTAATAAGGGTTTATATGTGACCATACCATTAACATCCTACTGTACTGTATAAGGCAAGATTTTCACATTTTCATTATGCTTTATGAACTGTAGCGTGTGACATTGCAAAGTAGTGTGTTTTCATGATGCTGAATCCATTTCAAGCATTAGTTTTGCACAACAAAAAACACTCCTTGTGCTAAAAACGGCCAGAGCCACTTGCCCAAATGTGCCCAAACTCCCCGACCTCATCACATTTGTGATGATTGTCGGTACTCGGTATATACAGCGTTTTGAGGCAACACAAACATTAAATGCCATTGACAATGAAAGGAGAATTTACGTCACATGTGGACGAGCAAACCGGCTTTTCTAAACACACACACACACACACGCACACACACGCACACACACACACACACATATCTGACCACACACCCAAGAGATCGGGGCCTTGCAGTGAGCGAAGAGATTTCAATTGAAACAACAACAAAAAAAATCAAAAAAACAATGACTCCTCTGATTGGATGATTAGCTCCAGACGGTAAATGCAGGCTTTGTCACCATTGAGTCTCATGAAATGGAGACGTGTGTGTGTGTGTGTGTGTGTGTGCGTGTGTGTGTGTGTGTGTGTGTGTGCGTGTGTGTGTGTGTGTGTGTGTGAGAGAGAGAGAGAGAGAGAGAGAGAGAGAGAGATGATAGGGTGTCAGATAGCAGCATATTGCATGTTCCCTAGAGGCACCATGCTGGGGTCCTGAAGTCAGGAGGACCACAGCCCCTCAGTGTGGGAAGCTGCTTTTTATCTTAACAAACGATCAGGTGGGTGGCTGTGGGGTGGCTTTAACGTATGATCGCTCATGCAGGAGACATCCTCGCACGCATGCACACACACACACACACACACACGCACACACGTGCATTTATTGTGCGTGTTTGTTTCCATTCACATTTGGCTATTCACACACTGTATTATATATTCCTATTGTCTTCAGGCTCTCTCTACACAGCTGATATCCATCTGCCTAACGCACAGCGGCGGCAACGCGCATGTATAAATAGGAACACTCCTTTTGTGGCAGAGCATACACACCTGCGCATGTTCACGCACGCACACACACCCACACACACACGTGCACACACAGACACCCCCCCCCCCCTCGCTCTATACAGGGGTATAGCCGTGCATTGAATACAGTGTGAATCGCATTATTGCTGATGTATGGCTCTTGCCCCCGAGGCGCTTGCATGCAGTTCTGTTTTTCCTCATGGCCGGCGCTTTATCAAAGCGAGGGGAGAGAGATGAAACGTTGGGCAAAGGAGAGAACGAAAGGTAAAAGGTAAAAGGACGGCACAGGCTTTGTCTTCCATTGTTGACATTTAATCAGCCCCAGGTAGAGAGAGAGAGAGAGAGAGAGAGAGAGAGAGAGACACTCTCCTGGATACGAAATCACTCCCCGTGTAAAAAGGTACATTCCAGCACCTGTCCCTCCCTTATTTGCGGGCTTAAGTAAGGTAAAAATAGCTTTGCGATAGCGTGGCGTTTGCAGGTTTTTCGCCTGGGTTTTTGTGCTGTGCGGGAGGGAGGGAGCAGACAGACTGGGAGGTGGGGTTGCGGTTGGCAGAGTGCTGCACTAAGCATTTTATTTCCCCAGAATAATTAATGGGCAGCACTAACTCAGAGATGTTACCTGCAAATGGTGGCGCGGCAAACAATTAACCCATTCTGACCTGAGATCAGTTTCATACGAGGTTTCCACTGGACACACACTGGTCTGATGAACCCATTCTGACCTGAGATCAGATTCTAAAAAATGTCAGTCGTTCTTCGATTTTTCAAAAATAGCAGACCTACAAGCTCGTATCGCGCCACTCGGTGGCGCGATATGAGCTTGTAGATCTGCTATTTTTCAATAGCTAAAGCATAGCATGATGCCGACACCAAAATGGGTTCCCGTTCAGAATGGGTTTTAAGCCATTTCGACCCGAGGACGCGTCTGTGTCACCTTATAGCTTTTTAACCACATTATTTTAAACTTTTAGCTGTTGTCAAATTGCAGATCTTCGAGCTCGTAGCTTGTAGGTCTTCTATCTTTTGAAAAATTGTGAAAATGTGGCACAAATATTTAAATATATATTCGTTCACAGCGAAAGTTTTTTATTTTGCTTTTTTTTTTTTTTTTATATAACTTTTTATTGAGTTTTCTTTTGGGGTTCGCCCTGGAACTAAACATTTTGAGATGGGTGGTATGCGGCTAAAATACGTATAATTTTGGGGGTTGTTGTCATTCGAAGAAGTTTGAGAGCCATTGACCAACCAACCAACTGTCAGGATTCAGAAGACATTTGTAGAATCTGGTGTTAAGGTCTAAATGGGTTAAAATTCCCCTCACTGACAGACATGATGGTGTTTTTTTTCTTCTTCGTCTCTTCTCGACTCCAGCTCTAACCAGCTCTAACCAGCTCTAGCCTGCTCCTCCTCCTCAGTGTTGAATTCGTCGACTGAAACTATACGACGAAAAATGTCCGTTGAGGCGTCGACTACCTTTTTGTTTCACTGACGATAACTAAATGGAAACTAAATGTAAACTTAAGATATGAAGGCTAAGACTAAAAATGGCGACAATTTCGCCAACAAATAAAAACTAACGTCAAATGTTAGGAAGGGACTATAGTGGACAAGAGTATGAGTAAATGACACAAGTCATTTCACACTCGGTTGCATGTTGAGAATAGCCGATCTACAAGCACACAACGCATCGCAGCGCGACGCGTTGTGTGCTTGTAGATCGGCTATCCAAATCTGCCATTACGACGGCATCAAGGCCCACAAAAAATGCATTTAGTCGACTGTAGATTTAGTCGGCCAAAAATCGCATGACATTTTAGTCGACTGAAAATAGCCTCAACACTAAAGCATTTCAGGTGACTAGTACAATATGACTAAAACTAAATGGACATATCCCATTTTAGCTTTAGCTATTTAAAAATAGCAGATCTACAAGCTCATATCGCGCCACCGAGTGGCGCGCTACTAGCTTGTAGGTCTGCTATTTTTGAAAAATCGAAGAACGACTGACATAGAAACATAGCCTTTTCAGAAAACTGTCATTTTCAAACAGACATTTTTTTAATCTGATCTCAGGTCAGAATGGGTTAAAACATTGATTCAAAAGACTATGAAAAAGAAAAAATGAAATTTTGCTGCCAAAATCAACACTGCTCCCCCTCTCTCTCCCTCCCCCCCCTCCCCCCATCCCGCTTTTGCAGCGGCGACCGTCGAAGACTTCTCGGCGTCGTCCGTGACCCAGGCCGGCGGTGGCGGCGGCGTGTTCACCACCACCGCCGCCGCCGGGTCGTCCGTGGTGAAGGGCGGCGGGGGGGCGGGGCAGGCCAACGCCACGGCGGCGGGGGGGGCGGCCGACCCCCGCGACGGGAGAGACCCCTTCGAGGACAGCAGCCGCGGCGGTGGCGGCGGGACCGGCACGGCGGCGGGACCCACGGTGCCCGAGCTGCCCCCGCCCACGCCGCGGCGCTTCTGCGAGCCCACCAGGAGGCGCACCATCGACTGGCCCCAGACGCACAGCGGCTCCACCGTGGACCGGCCCTGCCCCAAAGGGACCAGAGGTAAGGCACTCACCTGGTCAAAACATCCAATTGACACTATAGGCTGAACGAATGCAACGGGAGCAAGTCTGACCCAACAACACTGCAGCAAATCGCCCCAAAACAGCCGATCTACAAGCATTCATGACAAGTGTAGATCAGAGATCCATCTGCATCTATGAGAAAAAGGGGGTATAATAAGTGGTTTACTCAACAAAAAAAGTGCTCATATCGGTACTCGGTATCGGCAAGCACTAAAACGTAAGTACTTGTACTCGGTCTGAAAAAAATGTTTTCGGGACAAACTCTAGTGTGTGTGTGTGTGTGCGTGTGCGTGTGCGTGGGTTGTTATAATTCATTTTCTCCCAGTGATAAGTGACTGTGACAGCTGTTAGCCATTGCTAGGTTACAGGTATAATAAGGCAAATAAATTGGAATGATATATATATATATATATATTTTTTTTAATAGAGACATTCAGTGTTATTGGAAGATATCCAGTATGCTTATGTAAGACAAAATGCAATAGACAGAGGAACATAATTGTGGACATTTCTCAGTAACCATAGTGATGGTTTTTTTTTTTAGCTAGTATATGAGAACAGCTACGGTATGGTGCAATAGCACACCCATATGTGAAATAAAAGTATAGCCTACCTAAACTTAGTTCCACCATAAACGTAATTAAAATAACTACCGTCAAAAAGTAAGACAACATTTTGAAATGTTTGCCGTACAGGCAATGGGCCTTATACGTACAGTATCTCGTAAACATATGTTTATTAGATATAAATGAGCGATAAATGTTATTTATTCATTTAATTAGCATACGCTATCTTAATGTAGACATGGGGGGAAAAAATACACAGTGGTGTTGTCACCGGCAGCGTGACACAATGCAATGTTCTAGGCACGCGTCTAGCACATGTTTACATTGTAAACAATTAAAAATGGCCCCCGCAGGGCATAGAGACACAGTAGTAGCGTTCTCCACTGCATGTCTGACACTTAAAGAGACATTTCTACCGCTGGAAGACACTGCAGTCACTCAATGTTATTAGTATAGATATCAGTAGCACAATTAGACATGGACATGGACCCAGACATAATATGTCTGGGTCCATGTCCATGTCTAATTGTGAAATAATGAAGTCTGTGTGTTTGTCAACGGTTTTTACTGGGTTGCTGAATTCCTACAATGCCCATAATGCTTTGGTGCACTTGTGGAGAGGTGTGCATGGAGGTGTGACTTTGTAGTCCAGGAAGGAAGTGAGACCACATGTTCATGACAGGTTTTTGGTCATGAACATGGCGTCATAACAAAAATACGTGTGTAATATTTTATATTACACACATAAAAACCCCTTTCTTGTGTCCTAAACATCATTAAAATAAGCTCTGGTTGCAAAAGGGGTTAAGTGGCCCTATAAAAAATGTCTTTGATGCAGTGACCGCAGAAACGGTTCAAGTTTAACTAAACCTACGTAGAATATTGTTGGTCAAATATGAATGAATGTTTTTTTCGTTTTTCCTTCAACTGAGGGAGTCGGACCGCTGTTTTCGGAATAATTCCAACCCAATTTAACACCCTGGTCCTAATTTAATATACAGTAACAGTACTGCTAGTTGTATTTCAACATTCTGATGTCAGCGAAAAACTGTCAGCAAGCCTAATTGGGGGAAATCTTAGACTTTGGGCAACGGTACATTTGGTAATGTACGTCAGGACTCACAAACCAGCCGGGCCGATGAAATCAACAACGCGTGACAACGGAAAGGATTTCCCTCAGCGGCTAAGACGTGGGAATACTGGACAACTCACCCCGGACGTTTTTCCTCCCGGAATTTTCACCAGTGAGGGGGATAACTTTGTCATTTGCTATTGGCTGTTTGTATTCTTTTTGGAAAAATATAAAGAGATACTCGAGTCCTGTGGAAAGGCTATATTATTTTACTTATATTGACCCTATAAACAATTTAGTATTATTTAGTATATGTAAGGTTTTGCCCACTCAAATGGTACCTCGTCAGATAATCCCCACATATCCTACAACAACTTCTGTGAACAGACTTCACTGTAGTAGCTTTTCATAAATTATATTTGTACATGTCTGCTGTCATGTTATAGTTATAGAAATTCAAAGTCCAGCCTCTCCCACCCCTCACTGGGGGAAATTCTGGGAGGACAACAGAAACGGGGCGAGTTGTCTTGTTACCAGACGTGGCACCCAATGGTCATTGTTACCACATTTTGACTTGACAACGGTGTCTGAATGTTATACCTTTGAAAACCCCCGTGGCGGAGACCGACAGGTCTGTCATAACATACAGGAGGAAGGAGGGCTACCGGCAGGATCAAACAGTCAATGTTTTGACTGTTTGGAAATGTTACCTACACACGAGTGTGATATGGTGGACAGGTGGTATTTCTATACATCTGAAAGGTATCTAATTGCCGTATAGAAGGTATAATAACTGTGAATTACAAACAACACAAAAAAAAAACAGTACAGTCTGTCCTTATAATATTAATATATATATATATAAATATATATAAATTAATATTTGCCTGTACAGTGGAATTTTATTACGCTGCAAAGCCGACTGGCTTTACACTGGCTTTTAAATAGTCTGTGCTGTTTGCCCAGTTATCGCGGCGCTCTAGAGGGGCCTGGATGAATGGGGAGGGATCAGCGGGCTATACAAAAAAATAAGTAGTTGTATCACAAGAAATCCTTTTGACATTCCATCCAGCTGACGTGTTGTGTTTCTTGTTTTTTTTTACTTAAATTTTTATTGATTTTTCAAGACAAAAAGACAGTAAACATACAGTACACACAACAACACCACAAACATACAAAAAAAAAAAACATTGTTACATTACATTTTTCTAGGCATTTACTATTGTTTCTCATTCCCCCATTGTCTGACGTGTTGTTTTGTGTCATTTTCTCGCAGGCATCGCCTCCTTCCTGTGCACCGTGGCGGCGACGTGGGGCTCCAGGGGACCCGACCTCAGCAACTGCACCTCCCACTGGGTGACTCAAGTCGCACAAAAGGTACGACGACGACGTGTCCATTCTGGAAGGAATAAAACCCCTCTGTGTTCACCGCCCTGCCCTGCCCTGCCCTGCCCCGCCCACTGACTGATGGCTTCGCTACCTAATATGAATAGAGATGGCATCCGAGTTCTCCTCCCATCCACTTGCATTAAGTTGCTCAAAAGCGCATGAGGTCGATTTCACTCCTCCTTCCGGGGGGTAGGAACAGAGTGCATTCTGGGATGGATTGCGATAGTTGTCTGGGCCCAAACACATGAACGCGCTGCCGTTGAACGTGCACGAACGTGCTGCCGTTGTGAACGTGCACAATGATAGTCAACGGACCAGTGCGTTCATGTGTTTGGGCCCACGCTGCAATACCATATTCGGCCACTATGTCCATTTGGCCTCAGGGTTTCCTCTGGGTGCCGTCTCTATTCATATATACTCTAAGGTTCACTAGCGTCTTAGTTCACTCAGTGGTGGAAGGAAAGTACTCAATTGTTTTACTTAATAAGTAAAAGTACCAATACTGCAATTTAGAACTACTTTGTTACAAGTAAAAGTACAGAATTGAAAATGTACTTGAGTACAAAAGTATCTGCAGGTACTAAAAGTAAAAGTACTCATATTGCAGAATGTCCCATTTTCCAGGTTCAAAATGTGTACAAAATCTATTGAAAATAGCAGATCTGCAAGCTCACAATGCGACGCATTGTGAGCTTGCAGATCTGCTATTTTCAAATGGCCAAAATGTATAGGGTTGAAGTGGTTACTGTATGTTTTCTAATCACAATTAAAATCTCCAAAGTAACTAGCAACTAAAGTTAAACTAAAGTCAAATAATTGTGGAGGAGTAAAAGTACAAATTGTGGCTCTGAGATGTATTGGAGTAAAAGTACTGGGAATTGGAAATATTCAAGTAAAGTACAAATACCTCAAAATTGTACTTAAGTACAGTACTTAAGTAGAAGTAGAAGTACTTGGTAGAAGTACTTGGTTACTTTCCACCACTGAGTTCACTGAGGTGTCTTATTGAACCAACGCTATTGATTATAAACCAACAGACAGTAGTTACCACCTCCACACTGTAGGACGAAGAACATTCTGTCATATCTGATTATAAACCAACATACAGTAGTTACCACCTCCACACTGTATATGAAGAACAGTCTGTCATATCTGATTATAAACCAACAGACAGTAGTTACCACCTCCACACTGTAGGACGAAGAACAGTCTGATTATAAACCAACAGACAGTAGTTACCACCTCCACACTGTATATGAAGAACAGTCTGTCATATCTGATTATAAACCAACAGACAGTAGTTACCACCTCCACACTGTAGGACGAAGAACAGTCTGTCATATCTGATTATAAACCAACATACAGTAGTTACCACCTCCACACTGTAGGACGAAGAACAGTCTGTCATATCTGATTATAAACCAACATACAGTAGTTACCACCTCCACACTGTAGGACGAAGAACAGTCTGTCATATCTGATTATAAACCAACATACAGTAGTTACCACCTCCACACTGTAGGATGAAGAACAGTCTGTCATATCTGATTATAAACCAACATACAGTAGTTACCACCTCCACACTGTAGGACGAAGAACAGTCTGTCATATCTGATTATAAACCAACAGACAGTAGTTACCACCTCCACACTGTAGGATGAAGAACAGTCTGTCATATCTGATTATAAACCAACATACAGTAGTTACCACCTCCACACTGTAGGACGAAGAACAGTCTGTCATATCTGATTATAAACCAACATACAGTAGTTACCACCTCCACACTGTAGGATGAAGAACAGTCTGTCATATCTGATTATAAACCAACATACAGTAGTTACCACCTCCACACTGTAGGATGAAGAACAGTCTGTCATATCTGATTTTAAACCAACATACAGTAGTTACCACCTCCACACTGTAGGATGAAGAACAGTCTGTCATATCTGATTATAAACCAACATACAGTAGTTACCACCTCCACACTGTAGGACGAAGAACAGTCTGTCATATCTGATTATAAACCAACAGACAGTAGTTACCACCTCCACACTGTAGGACGAAGAACAGTCTGTCATATCTGATTATAAACCAACATACAGTAGTTACCACCTCCACACTGTAGGATGAAGAACAGTCTGTCATATCTGATTATAAACCAACATACAGTAGTTACCACCTCCACACTGTAGGACGAAGAACAGTCTGTCATATCTGATTATAAACCAACATACAGTAGTTACCACCTCCACACTGTAGGACGAAGAACAGTCTGTCATATCTGATTATAAACCAACATACAGTAGTTACCACCTCCACACTGTAGGATGAAGAACAGTCTGTCATATCTGATTATAAACCAACATACAGTAGTTACCACCTCCACACTGTAGGACGAAGAACAGTCTGTCATATCTGATTATAAACCAACATACAGTAGTTACCACCTCCACACTGTAGGATGAAGAACAGTCTGTCATATCTGATTATAAACCAACATACAGTAGTTACCACCTCCACACTGTAGGACGAAGAACAGTCTGTCATATCTGATTATAAACCAACATACAGTAGTTACCACCTCCACACTGTAGGACGAAGAACAGTCTGTCATATCTGATTATAAACCAACATACAGTAGTTACCACCTCCACACTGTAGGACGAAGAACAGTCTGTCATATCTGATTATAAACCAACATACAGTAGTTACCACCTCCACACTGTAGGACGAAGAACAGTCTGTCATATCTGATTATAAACCAACATACAGTAGTTACCACCTCCACACTGTAGGACGAAGAACAGTCTGTCATATCTGATTATAAACCAACATACAGTAGTTACCACCTCCACACTGTAGGATGAAGAACAGTCTGTCATATCTGATTATAAACCAACATACAGTAGTTACCACCTCCACACTGTAGGATGAAGAACAGTCTGTCATATCTGATTTTAAACCAACATACAGTAGTTACCACCTCCACACTGTAGGACGAAGAACAGTCTGATTATAAACCAACATACAGTAGTTACCACCTCCACACTGTAGGATGAAGAACAGTCTGTCATATCTGATTATAAACCAACATACAGTAGTTACCACCTCCACACTGTAGGATGAAGAACAGTCTGTCATATCTGATTATAAACCAACATACAGTAGTTACCACCTCCACACTGTAGGACGAAGAACAGTCTGTCATATCTGATTATAAACCAACATACAGTAGTTACCACCTCCACACTGTAGGATGAAGAACAGTCTGTCATATCTGATTATAAACCAACATACAGTAGTTACCACCTCCACACTGTAGGATGAAGAACAGTCTGTCATATCTGATTATAAACCAACATACAGTAGTTACCACCTCCACACTGTAGGATGAAGAACAGTCTGTCATATCTGATTATAAACCAACATACAGTAGTTACCACCTCCACACTGTAGGATGAAGAACAGTCTGTCATATCTGATTATAAACCAACAGACAGTAGTTACCACCTCCACACTGTAGGATGAAGAACAGTCTGTCATATCTGATTATAAACCAACAGACAGTAGTTACCACCTCCACACTGTAGGATGAAGAACAGTCTGTCATATCTGATTATAAACCAACATACAGTAGTTACCACCTCCACACTGTAGGATGAAGAACAGTCTGTCATATCTGATTATAAACCAACATACAGTAGTTACCACCTCCACACTGTAGGACGAAGAACAGTCTGTCATATCTGATTATAAACCAACATACAGTAGTTACCACCTCCACACTGTAGGATGAAGAACAGTCTGTCATATCTGATTATAAACCAACAGACAGTAGTTACCACCTCCACACTGTAGGATGAAGAACAGTCTGTCATATCTGATTATAAACCAACATACAGTAGTTACCACCTCCACACTGTAGGACGAAGAACAGTCTGTCATATCTGATTATAAACCAACAGACAGTAGTTACCACCTCCACACTGTAGGATGAAGAACAGTCTGTCATATCTGATTATAAACCAACAGACAGTAGTTACCACCTCCACACTGTAGGATGAAGAACAGTCTGTCATATCTGGCCTTGTTCCTGTTGGCCAGTGTTGAGTTTGGCAGCAAATTTAGATTTGAGTTTTTTTTTTCGTTTTTTTGTCATAGTCTCTTGAATAGTTTCAATTTCGTTTTTTTTAGTCACATTTTAGTCCCCTGGAATGGTATAGTGTTAGTCTAGTTTTAGTCGGCAGGTGATTTGGTCGACTAAGATGTACTTTGGCCTCGACGCCGTCGTAATGGCTGATGGTAAACAGCTTGCAGTGTTGATTTTGAGCGCACATTTAGATTGTAATTCTGTCATGTTGTCATTTAGTTTGAGTCACCTGGAATGTTTTAGCGTTAGTCTGGTTTCAGTCGACTACAGAATCATAAGATTGTAGTTGACTAAGTCTACAAGTGACTTAGTCGACTTAAGTGTTATTGGAAGATATTTTGGCGGGCCTTAATGCCGTAGTAATGGCTGATTTTACACACGATCTACAAGCTCTGCTGTTTTCAGCATGCAACCAAGTGTAAAATATGACTTTTGTCTTTGTCTTTTACTTCTACTATAGATCTCTTGCCCATGTCTTCCTAACATTTTAGTCCGGTTTTTATATGTCGACGAAACCGTCAACATATTTAGCCTTCGTTTTAGTCATCGTAGCTTAACCCATTTTGAGCCGGGAACCCCTTTTGGTGTTTTATAAACATGTTATAATTTAGCTATTGAAAAATAGCAAACCTACAAGCTCATAGCGCGCCACCGAGTGGCGCGCTACGAGCTTGTAGGTTTGCTATTTTTGAAAAACCGTGGAAATATTTATCATTTAGTTTCCATTTATAGTTTTGGTCAGTGAAAAAAGGCAGTCGACGAACATATTGAAAAATAGCAGATCTACAAGCTCATAGCGCGCCACCGAGTGGCGCGCTACGAGCTTGTAGGTTTGCTATTTTTAAAAAATCGTGAAAATATTTATCATTTAGTTTCCATTTATAGTTTTGGTCAGTGAAAAAAGGCAGTCGACGAACATTCGGACATTCCCCATCACGGTTCACGTCGACAACATCAACAGTGACCTTTGACCCAGCCCTCCCCCTGATCCTCGTCCCCCCTCGTCCCCCCCCCTTCTAGATCCGTAGCGGTGAGAACGCCGCTAACCTCGCCAACGAGCTGGCGCGCCACACGCAGGGCCCGGTGTTCGCCGGGGACGTCAGCTCGTCGGTGCGCCTCATGGAGCAGCTGGTGGACATCCTGGACGCTCAGCTGCAGGAGCTCCGGCCCAGCGAGAAGGACTCGGCCGGACGCAGCTTCAACAAGGTATACGCCCCCCCCCCCAACACACACACACACACACACACACACACAGTCACACACACATCCAAAACAACACTTTGCTCTCTAATTGTGGCCTCTCGTTTAACTCGGCTGCTCCGACCTCGTGACACCACACTGGTTGTGACATTCATTAGAAGGACCCCTTACTGTGTTACATGTTGCGCGGACACGCAC
The DNA here is from genome assembly GCF_964188405.1 of Protomyctophum parallelum. Taxonomy (NCBI): domain Eukaryota; kingdom Metazoa; phylum Chordata; class Actinopteri; order Myctophiformes; family Myctophidae; genus Protomyctophum; species Protomyctophum parallelum. The sequence continues at coordinate 14,606,698 of NC_139709.1, forward strand.
GCACGCGGCCACACACACACACACACACATAGCAGCTCTCTCTGGTAATTACTGGGCTTTAGAATCACTGCCTCGTCCTGGCAGTTTGTGGAACCTAACGGAGCTAATGGCCATGAGCCCCCCCTGCCAGCACAAAGAATAACTTCAGTACTTGGCACAGGCATAGAGCCCCTCCCCCCCGGAGCTCTTATGAGAGAAATGAGCAAGCCCTGAGACCTAGAAGTGATACTTGAATCCTGATCATCAATTCTTTTTTTTTTCCTGGTGTAAACAAGTTGAGCAAAAAACAACACCATCATGGGGGTCGTGTGTGTGTGTGTGTGTGTGTGTGTGTGTGTGTGTGTGTGTGTGTGTGTGTGTGTGCGCGTGTGCGTGCGTGCGTGCACAAAGCTAGCCTCTCATTACTTACTTTCCCATGGATAGGACCATACTTCGCAAAAGCAAAGCTCTGCTATTTTTTTGGAAGAGTTTTTACTTTTTTTTCTTTCTTTTTTTTTTTACAAAAATAGGGATGCCAGGTTGAATGTGGTCTCGCATATAGCCAGACAATCAAGAGATGTCTCATATCTACAGCGATATGTCTGTCTGGGGAAATCTAAACTCATTGGAATGGACGGGCCGAGGGCCCAGGGCCTTCTCCCTTCCAATTCCCCCCCCCCTCCACTTTGAACACCCTGTAGTGCCGTGCCACTGTTTGCACTATAAGAGCTAACTGATTGCTTAGATGAACAGCCAATACATGTTACAATGTATTAGGCACCGGGCATGGAAACAACCAGCAGGCATGTGATTGTTGTCAAACGGCATTGCCCTCCCAAACGTATATACCGCCGTTTAAGCGTGTTAAAAGCATTCACACTCATGTCATATACCACACGCAAACACAGTCGTACGACAAAATATAAATCTTTTAGTTTTCCACCACTGACAAACATATTAGTATAGCGCTCGCCGGCCAGAGCCCCTGACATAGGAGCTATTGTTCCAACTTGTCTCGATCCAGAGGGAGAACGAGTGGGTCTTCTGTGGGTTTGTTGTGCAAGAGGAGAGTGAGCTGCTGCTAGCCAAAAAAAAACAAACAAGAGTTTGGTTGTGTGGGGGGGAAAAAAAACAATTTCATGTGATTTATTTATTTGCTGCTATACTGTTGTTTTTTTTTGCTCTGTGGATGCAGTCCAGAGCTCATGGCACAAAATGTCTGGGTCTCCATTTCATGAAATACAAAATGAACCCAATCGAGCTTTTTTGTTTATCGCCTCAGATGTGTTTTTTTTAAAGCGTCGCTAAATGCAGAGCAGTGAAATCTAGTGTCAGCATTCCCCCCCCCCCCCCGTCCACAGCACTGTGTGCGTCTCCGCCGAGCCCCCAGCCCCTAACTAACGCCTGTGTTGATTTTAGTTTCAGTCATAGTCTCTTGGTATTTAATTTATATTTAGTCACATTTTAGTCGCCGGGTATGTCTTAGTGTTAGTCTAGTTTTAGTCGACTAAATCTAAAATGTATTTTGGCGGGCCTTGATGGCGTCGTAATGGCTGATTTTACACTTGATCTACAAGCTCACAACGCGTCGCTTGTGAGCTTGTAGATCGGCTATTTTCAGCATGCAGCCAAGCGTAAAATGACTTATACTGGATCTCTTGTCCACCTGTCCCTTCCTAACATTGTAGTCATTTGTTGACAAAATTGTCAACATATTTAGTCTTAGTTTTAGTCGTCGTAGCTTAGTTTCCATTTAATGTTCGTCAGTGAAAAAAAGGTAGTCGACGAACATTTCTTTGTCGCGGTTTTAGTCGACGAAATCAACACTGAAAACGAACGCCCTCCGTTCTCTAACCCGTGTGCATTTCAAACACATGTACAGTACGTGCTGCCGTACTGTAGTCTCACGCAGCCAGACGACCGCTCCACAACCTCCCAATGCTATATAGCCCATTCTGACCTGAGATCAGATTCTAAAAATGTATTCTACGTCAGTCACTCTTCGATTTTTCTAAAATAGCAGACCTACAAGCTCTTAGCGCGCCACTCGGTGGCGCGCTATGAGCTTGTAGATCTGCTATTTTTCAATAGCTAAAGCATAACATAGTGCTAACACCAAAATGAGTCCCCGCCCAGAATGGGATAGAGTCTGGAACTACACCGCCCGCCCAGTCTGAGCAAGGAAGCTGCCATTTCCGTTCACAAAAAATATACTTTAAAATATCTTTAGAGCTTATTTTGTTTATTTCAATTCATTCGAAGCAACAACGCTATACATAATGCTTAGAGGAGGCTCCACTTCCGCTTCATGTTTTACTCAGCGACAGAGCTTCCGTTGCTCCAGACTGTGTAACGACGTTAAGCGTTTGGAAATGTGCGAGAGAGTGGCGACAGTCTGGGCAACGCCAGACTATTAGTGCTGCCACAATATTTCAAGATCACATTTCATCGACCTCTCTCTCGTGTGTAAGAACCCTTCTTTCCCCCCCCCCCTGCTATTTCTAATTCTCCTGGATGTGTGGCGGTAAGTCGTTGTGTGATATAATAATGGCCTCCTTGTTAATCTCTTTCCTCCCGCAATCTCTCCTTTTGCTCCCCCATAACGGATGATTGTGTTATTCTTCGTCTTTTGTGTGCGGGAAAAAGCTTCAAAAGAGAGAGAAGACTTGCAGGGCGTATATGAAGGTATAAGTAATAGGTTGATAAGATGCTTTAATCCCCCCCTCTCGTTCCTCACTGCTTGCCACAAGCAGCATGCAGTCATTGTCTGTCTGTGAGTGTGTTTCTTTGTTTGCGTTGCTTTTGTTGTGTGCCTCGTGACCTGTTCGCACACGCAGAGCCACCACCGTTCCTTCTCTATATACACCTCCAATCACAGTCAAATCCTCAGTGTCAGTGTGTAACCCTAGGATCAAAAATTATACCTGATTTAGGCCACGGTCCCCCTATTTATTGGCATTTCTATCTCTGGGACCCCCAATGTATGTTGTGAAAGTCAAAGTCAATTTGACTCTAACCCTGACGGGTCCATTTTGGTTCCATTTGTACACTCTCTGAGTTGCAGACCGATAAGGGTCCATTTGGTGTGTGTGTGTGTGACTGTGTGTGTGTGTGTGTGTGTGTGTGTCCTGTAACTCCCTAAATGACCCTTTGGGACCCCACTTTGGGAAGCACTGTCATAGAGGCCTTTTAGCATGGATGTGAACACAGGACAGGACTTGCCCTTTGGTGTTGCCTTCAGGACGACATGGTTGAAAGGCCACTTCACCTTGACTTAGAGAGTAACACACGTTGACACTGGTATGGTCCTTTAACCCGTTCAAACCCGGGGAAAGCCCACCTGTGTGTCGTTTTCAATTTGACCCCACTTTTAACCCATTCTGACCTGAGATCAGATTCTAAAACAAATGTCTGTTTGAAAATGACAGTTTTCTGAAAAGGCTATGTTTCTATGTCAGTCAAAAATAGCAGACCTGCTATTTTTAAATAGCTAAAGCAACAGATAACTAAAATCTTTGCTTCTGTCTGTCCCTGGAACAATATATTTTGAGCTTGGTCTAAAATGGGTTAATTAAATGAACACTGAGGATCTTGCTGTGTACATACAGTAATGCTGCCCATTAGGCTGTCAAATCTGCACCATTTATTTCCACAGAAATCATGATTGATGCCTCCTCTCGTCTTATGCATCCGTGCAACAACCCTGTCTTTATATATATGTATATATAATGCATAACCGTTTGCACCCACACGGCAAACTTTAGTTTTTTCTTTCTGAAATACCTCTCTCTCTCTCTCTCTCTCTCTCCTCCTTGTCTTCCTCCCCCACCTCTCTCCATCTCTCCTGCCTGCTCTGTGTGTGTCGTTATGAGTAATTGCCTTCCCACGGTCATAATTGCACCTCCCCTGTCAACCCAGAAGTGTGATCAAAGTGGCAGTGGACCGAGTTTTCACTTGCTTACATTTTCTTTTGTACAATTCGTTGGCAAAAAAAAAAGGAAAAAGAAAAAGTGTCTTTCTTCCATTTGTCTTCTTTGCATTTTTTTCCTCCGTTCTTTCTTTCATCTGTAGGGATTTAATTTCAGATTCCATTAACCGATTTTGACCTGAGATCAGATTCTAAAAAATGTCTTCTACATCCTGACAGTTTTCTAGAAAAAGCCATGTTTCTATGTCAGTCGTTCTTCGACTTTTCAAAAATAGCAGACCTACAAGCTCGTAGCGCGCCACTCTGTGGCGCGCTATGAGCTTGTAGATCTGCTATAGCTAAAGCATAGCATAATGCTAACACCAAAAGGGGGTCCCCGCCTAAAATGGGTTAATGTGTTCCATAACTCCAATCAGGGTTTTCCATTCCTCGTTTTCACCACCAACCAACCAACCTCCTCCCCTAGCTGTCTCCTCTGCCTGCCGCGTGTGACACTTTTATTGCTCGACACAATGAGCTCATTCTAGCCCCGAAAGACAATGTAATGCGTCTGTGGTGTAAACATAATAAAGTGCCGACCTTTAGCACGGAACGAATAACCACGTCTATCATATTTTAGCGTGTGTGCGCTCCGTCGTGTGGTGTCTGGGGGGGGGGGAGGAGGCTTCACCGTGAGTTTATAGGGCTTTTTTTCTGTGTGTGTGTGTGTACTGACGTCTTATTTTCCTGTGAGAATTAGGGGGGGGGGGGGGACCCCCACAAACCCCCCCCCCCCCCCCAGTTGATTTAGAACGCTCTGGTCTTTTTTTACATCACCATACATCACGTTGTGTGCCGGTGCCGGTGCTCGTTGGAAACCCAGGCTGTAGCCCAACCACCCAAAGGGCTTCGTATATCGTGTGTAGTCGTAGTAGAGGCCCTCTACAGTATAATGCTCATTCCTCCGAGCTCCTCTTCCTCTTCTTCTTCAACCACACTAGCGCTCAGCGACCGCACCGTGCATGCAATAGCATTCCTGCAGCCAGCCAGCCGTATAGGGAGCTTCCACTCTCTGGTATAACGACACCCCCTGTGATTTGTAGAGTGGTGTGGTGTGACCTCCTCCTCCACCCAGAGCCCCGGGAATTAGAGAGGGATTTTGATCAGAACACACGGCCTTTTCGGCACGACGCAAATTAGAGACAGGGGGAGGCTCTCTCTCTCTCTCTCTCTCTCTCTCTCTCTCCCTTTTCCTTTAGGATTGTGCGTGTGCTATACAAAGATGCCCCCCTGGGGGGGGGGGGGGGGGCACCATTTATTTTGTTGTCTGGGAGTAATGGCTCTGGCCCCCTGTAATCAACAGTGGTGGGGAAAAAGTACTCAAATGTTTTACTCAAGTAGTCCCCTATTCAAAATGTACTCAAGTAAGAGTACAAAAGTGTCGTCCTCAAAATGTACTTAAAGTACTGAAAGCCAGGTAAAGTAGTTCTCATAATGTTCAAAATGTGTACAAAATCTTTTGAAAATAGCCGATCGACAAGCTCTTAACGCGTCGCCAGCGTGACGCGTTGTGAGCTTGTAGATCTGCTAGTTTCAAATCAGGTTGAAGTGATATAATAATGTACGTTTCCTAAGATCTCCAAAGTAACTATAGTAACTGAAGTTTTCAAATAAACTGTAGTGGAGTAAAAGTACACATTTTTGTAAGAAGTGAAAAGTAGAAGTAGAGTAGAAAGTAAAAAGTATTGGAAATTGGAAATACTTGGAAGTACAAATACCTACAGTACTTGAGGCAATGTAACTCATGTTACTTCTACACCACTGGTGGTAACTAATCAACGCTAATATCCACTGGCTCCCACCCCCCCTCCCCCCCCCCCCCGCGGTCTGGACTGTAGAGATGCCTTCAGTCCATGTCTATGAATATATTTCATATATATATTTTAGAATCTGATCTCGGGTCAGAATGGGATAGACATGGACACTGATGGCCTGACGACGCTATCCTGTCTGGATCCAGTCCCTCCAAGGCTGTGTGCTTAAATGGATAGTTCACCATTTTTGACCATAAAGGACAACTTTAATTTTTTTCAACCAAGGTTCATGTTTTAGGTTGTTATTAGAGAAAGTAAAAGATGAGTGTTCATTTTTCTTCATTTGCTGCTTTCTTTCGTTTTAGGGATTTTAGCTGTTTTTGACAGGGGGGCGGGGGCATTCGAGCATGGGGCTAAATATGTATTTCTTTACAAAATGTTATAGCGATTAATTTATTCTTTACTATAGTCCTAATAAACCCCAAGAAATTACATCTGGCCACAAAAGATCACAGGATCTAGTCTACTGAATGTGTCAAACTGACATATTGAGCCTATGACACACAGTGTAGTAGTCTACCTTCACATTCAGTAGATCCTGTGAACTTCTGTGGCCAGATCAAATTTCTTGGGGTCTAGTAGGACTATAGTAAATATTAAAAAAATAAATCGCTATAAAATTTTGGAAAGAAATACATATTTAGCCTCGTGCTCGAATGCCCCCGCCCCCCTGTCAAAAACTGCTAAAATCCCTAAAACGAAAGAAAGCAGCAAATGCAAAGAAAATTACACTCACCTTTTACTTTCTCTAATAATAACCTAAAACATGAACCTTGGTTGAAAAAAACTAAAGTTGTCCTTTAAGTTGTATGAAATACTTTCCAATCAGCGCCGGGATTTCTTTCAAAATAGCAGCTCGGGGTGCCGCGCAGATATGGCAGCTTTTACTCTGAAAGCCTAACTAACGTAATACAAATTACGTTAGTTTTGTGAATTAATTTACTTTTAATGCGTGGCCACCAGTGCCCCCCCCCCCCCCCCCCCCTCCACAAAATGACCGGAACTTACTTAATATGTCACCAAAACCAGAGCAGAACTCCCACCACGGGACTCTGGGAATCAATGAATACAGTTGCAACCACTACTGTATATTAATGGCAAGTATTGCATACAGCTAAAACTCAATCCATGTTACATTAGAAACGCTGTGCGGGTGCCAGAGATATGGGACAAATGAAAGAATAAATATATATATATATATTTTTTAAATTCATTTCTTTTAAATAACGTAACTTTACGTCTTGGCTATCCCTTTAATGTCAGCTGGAGTGGTTTACATGTGGTGGTAAATCACAGATAAGTTGTGACTTCCCACCGCGTCCTCGTTATTCCCAGACAAAAAAAAAAACGGGTTAATTCCTTTCCATGGTCAATAATTGGTGTTTTGGATAATCGCAGCTGTGACTAATTGATACAGTGAGGCCTTGCTGCGGTTAATTACCGTCATTGTGAAAGAGGGGGCCTTGCTTGTTGGGGTTTAATGGCACCTATGGTTAAATTGTCACGCTGAGTGAGCACACCTTGGGCTGGCATTATGGGTGTGATGTCATTTTACGGCTGTCTGTTTCGCCAGGGTACAGTACGTCACTGTCAGTACAAGTACAATGTTGAGATATTTGTACTTTTGTACAAAATGTACTCCAATTTGGCAATTTCCAGTACTTTTTTACTTGTACTCCACTACATCTCGGAGGCAAATATTGTACTTTTACTCCACTACATTTATTTGAAAACTTTAGTTACTAAGTTACTTTGTAGGTTTTGATTATAATTACAACACAATAGCATGCACATTAAACACTTCAGCCCTATACATTTTAGAACATTTGAAAATAGCAGAGCTTACAAGCATTGCGAGCTTGTAGATCTTTTATTTTCAAACTGTTTTCTTTTCTGACATTTGACATTTTGAAATGGGACATTCTGCATAATGAGTACTTTTTACTTTTGGTACGTTAACACATTCTGACCTGAGATCAGATTCATACGAGGTTTCCACTGGACACACACTGGTCTGATTAACCCATTCTGACCTGAGATCAGATTCTAAAAATGTCAGTCGTTCTTCGATTTTTCAAAAATAGCAGACCTACAAGCTCTATGAGCTTGTAGATCTGCTATTTTTCAATAGCTAAAGCATAACATGATGCTAACACCAAAATGTACTTCTACATTGCAGTATTGGTCCTTTTACTTCAGTAAAACATTGTGAGTAGTTTTTTTCCACCAGCGGTCAGTGCTGCTACTGTTAACAGTATGCTACGGCAGACAGAGGCCATGAACCCTGCCCCCTCCCCGGCTGGGTCAAAGGAAACTATTGTTTTATCTGCATTATCATACTTTCCTTGTATGGGTTTTATACTGGAATGTTTTGCTTACTTACTGCTTATCAGAAACCAGGAAATGAAAGGATTGCCTTTGAAAACAAGCAGAATTTATCCCCATTCTTGACTCGACAGACTGCTGCTCAGACGAGGGCTATAATGCCCCAGTCCCTCCCTCCCCCTCCCTCCCAGGAAAACAGTGTGCCACATGCCATTATGGGAAAGATCCTGTTGTGGAATAAAGACTATTGTTAGGGAAGATAAATGCTCATTGGAAAATTGTTGCCCTCAAGAAAAAGGAAGTGTTCTAATGCCACCGTAGACGGCTCCATTCTGGTGTGTTTCTCCGTCCCTTTAGCTCAGGTCCTTTTGAGTCCTACATTTTATATTCTCCTTAAACCCATTTTTTATTTCAAATTATTGTCGTCGTTCGTCTTGCATGGTGGTAAATATAATTTGCAGCCCATTCCCATTGTAAAATTGTAAAAAAAATTTTTTGCAAATGCTGTGTCTACACTGTGTCTGCACTTCTTCAAAATGCTTTTACAGAGTGCATCGCAATGTTTTTATGAACAGGCGGGGGGGAGAGAAAAGAAGAAGAACCCCCCCCCCCAAAAACAATAAGTTGACATTTCACTTGTCTCCATGGATACAGGCAATCGTAGACACCGTGGACAACCTCCTGAGGCCAGAAGCCCTTAAATCCTGGGAAGACATGAATTCCACGGAGCAGACGCACGCTGCCACCATGTTACTGGATACCTTGGAGGAAGGGGCGTTCGTCCTCGCAGACAACCTGATCGAGCCAGCTGTAGTGAAAGTACCCGCGGAGAACATCAGTAAGTCCCCCTTCCATCAAAATATGAAGCCAAAGAAAAACAGAAAGATACCAGCTGCTATAGGCCCTGTTTTGGTGCAATGCCTGTGTTTTTTTTGGGGGGGGGGCTTTGACATTGAGTTATTTAATGTTTTACTATGGTTGGTTATGTGGGAGGGAATAAGTTCAACATTCAAAAGCCATTCTGTTTAAGCCTACTGTGAAAGCCCCCTAGGCACTGCTCTGTGGGCTTATTCATTCTACGCGGATGAAACAAAAAAAACACAGGACAGCTTTTCTCTTCAAGGAGAGAGAAAGGTGTATTTTCTTTTTTTTGAAAGGACCCTTAAACTCAGCTGATGTCACAGCTCGACGTGAGCTGCAGCTAATGTGTCCTCCATGGGCAGTTTATTAGCAACGTGATCTCGTTCATTTGAGGCAGCGTTTTTACAGCGAACAGTCACATTTCTGCCTTTTTGTTTCCATGGTTATGATCTCCCCTACTTCATTGATTTCTAATCTATTCCTTGCGTAGTTAAGCATTCCTATTATTGAATGTGAATGTGCTGGAAGATGAACTCTCCAGACCCCGGGGGGGGGACGACGACGCCGACACAAAGAAACCAATTGAAAAGTATTGTTCTGTTTACACAGCCCCCTGTATCTGTTCTCTCCAAAATGCCTTTTTATTTGATCATAGTTAGTTAAGCTGATGAAGACTCAACTGCTGTACGTGTCAGTGCATCGTTGCGCTGATTAATATGTTATGTAATATGCACTACATTTGCTAGTTAATCACTGTTGTTGTACTGGCACTTTTCATGAGGTTTTTTACAAGATGTGCCACCCAGTGCCACCCACGCATCTTTAGTCTTTAGCGACTCGCCTGACGAGACTGCCCCGTGTGCCTCGCCTGACGAGCTGGGTGTGGGAGCGTGTGCTTTAAAATGATCCCCGCTCCTAACCCACTCAGGACGGGAACCCCTTTTGGTGTTTTAACGTTTAAGCATTATGTTGTACCTTAGCTATTGAAATAGCTCATAGCTACGAGCTATTTTTGAAAAATCGTGAAAATGTGGCGCAAATCGCTGAATATATATACTTTCAGAGTTTTTTAACTCAAATCTTTGCTTCTGAGAATGGGGGGGGGGTGTCCGTGGAACAACATATTTTGGGGGTCCCACGGCCAAATGCAGATAATTTCTGGGGGTCCTTGACATGGAAAAAGGTTGAGCACCACCGATGCTTTTCGGAAAACTGTTTATTATTGGATTTAGTAGCCCTTTTTCTTTATCGACCTCAGTCCAAATTGCACTAATCAACGTAGCCCTCCCGACGCCCAAACGGCACTGCTATACAGTATGCGACTGTACAGTACTGTACAGTACTGTACAAGGGCAAGAGGAGAGAGAAGAGGGAGGAGGAGGGGTGGTGGTGGGGGGGTTTAGGCAGAAAGGGGGGCAGGCAGGAAGGGGGGAGGGCGCTGGGAGAACAATTCCTCATCTCCGTCTGTCAGAGGCCATCTATCTGAGGGAGGTGAGGCCGTTTGTGACAGAAGGGAGCATGCTGATACGTGCGTCCTCCTGACCTCTTGGTAATTTCACACATCAAAGGGAGCGCCACCCGGCTGCTGGCTGGCTGGCTGGCTGGCTGGCTGGCATGCCGCGGAGCAGAGCTATAGCTGGGAGGAATCGGGAGGCTTTTCAGAGATTTGCTTGGCAGGCCCCAGAGTTATATCTGAACCCGCAGGGAAAAGTTAGAAAAAAAAAGAAAGAAAAGAAAAGCCCAATTATATTTTTTGATCCAATGAATATTTGACATTCATGCTGCAGCAGAATGTGTGTACTGCGCTTTTTATTTTATTTATTTATTTATTATTTCTTTTTCTCACACTTCCCCCCCCCCCTTCCCCCCTCCTCCTTGTTTTTGGTACACAATACAGAGCGACCAAGAGCTCTGTTGTTTTAAAAAAAAAACATTCTGGACGGGAACCCCTTTTGGTGTTTTAAGCATCATGTTATACTTTAGCTATTGAAAAATAGCAGATCTACAAGCTCATATAGCACAGCACAGAGTTTGAAAAAATCGTGAAAACATATTCTTTCACAGCGAACATCTTTTATTCAAAGCTTTGCTTCTGGGAGGTCCCTGGCTGGAACAACATATTTTGACATTGGGGTCCGAGCTTGTAGATCAGCCATTTTTGAAGAATTGTGAAAATGTGCGGCAAATCTTTGAAAATGTATTCTTTCAGACTCGGCAAACGTTTATTTTCAAATGGGGGTTGGCGGACAATTACAGTACATATAATTTTCCTTGACATGAAATAGTTTTGACTCGCACCACTGATAGAGAAACACGGGTTTTTTCTGAAAACCGTCATGATTTTAGAAGACATATTGTAGAATGTATAGGAACGTACTAGCGTGAGTCTAAATGGGTTAAGTAAATAGCACGAGGCTATATTGGCAGTCTGTGTGGATTGTGTTGCTGCTACACTGGACGAGGTCTGTTGTTTCACCCTGTCTGACCTTTATGTTGGAGCTCCATTAAACACACTGCAATGCTTCTGAAGCATAAAACACCCTTCTCTCTCTCTCTCTCTCTCTCTCTCTCTCTCTCTCTTTCTTTCTTTCTTTCTTGTTTTCTCCTCTCTCTCTCTTCCTCGGTCAGTGCTGGACGTGTATGTGCTGAGTACGGACGGCCAGGTGCAAGACTTCAGGTTTCCTCAGACCAGCAAGGGCGGAGCATCTATTCAGCTGTCCTCCAACACAGTCAAGGCCAACAGCAAGAATGGTAAGAGCAGAGGAAGTGGTGCTACACACACGCACGCACGCACGCACACACACACACACACACATGCACACACACACACACACACACACACACACACGCGCACACGCCATGACTACAGTCATATTATTCTCTCTTCTCTTTTTCTTTTGGATGATTAGGATTTGTTGTTTTAAAAGGGCCACTTCACCCCTTTTGCAACAAGATATTTTTTTATTAAAAATTCAGATAGCCAGCAATGGGTAAAAACACTCCCAAAAAAACATTTAGTCTCTGCATGTGACACATTACATCTAGGCGCAACAATTAGCATTTATTTTCCATAGAAGCTTTGTCATTGGTAAAAAATAAAATAAAAATATAACATTTAGAAATTACTATCCAATCAGGAAGTAGACAGGCAAATCGGCCAATGACAAAGCTTCTAGGAAAATCTTTGAATGCAGATTGTGGCTATAGTTGTGTCACAGAGACTACCAAAAAACCCAACTAAAAAAGGTCATTAAAAGTTTGACATAATATTGCTTATAGCTATACTTTAATGATGTTTGGGAGACAAGAAACACTTCCCTGGGGGTTTGTATGTGGGTCATTTGTGTTTATAGATATTTTAGTATTTCAAAGTGTCCGTGATGAACAAAAACCTTATGCACACCTACGGAGGACACGTGCGAACTAACTGGAACTGGAGAAGTAAAGTAATCCCGCACACTGTCTTCACATACAGCATTTTATTGACACCTTCATCAGACATGTGTCTCTGATGTCATGGACACACTGGTCTCACTGCTGGGTTACTACAATGACCATAATGCTTTGCTGCACTCCCCCCACCTCGTGTCTTACAGTCTGGGCACACCTGAACTTCCATGGGCGGCCAAAGGAAGCTGTCTTTTGCATAATTTCCGGGTTTTTAGACAGCTGGTGGACGGAAATGAAGCTCCACCCACGCGGCAGAATGCCGCTGGGGCAAAGCTTTTCCGGGAATCTGACCGACGCGGCAACCTGCCACGTGGGTGGAGCTTCATTTCCATCCACCAGCTGTCTAAAAACCCGGAAGAGACGCCGGCAGACAGCTTCTTTTGGCCGCGAATGGAATCTTAGATGTGCTTCCACTGTTACTGAGACAAAAACACACTAAAAACACATATTACCCACATAAAAACCCACAGGAAAGTGTTTCTTGTCTCCCAAACATCATTAAAATAAGATCTGGTTTAGACCCTTTAAGTAAAAAAGACTTATAATATAATATATATAATGTCTGAGTGAATTGTTATTTTAAAGATGGAGTGCCAGTTTTTTTGTATTTTTCCAGTTTTTCATGTGTCTATGAGGTGATAGTATTTCATTAGACACCCTGGAGTCGTTTTTATGTGCAATGGTGTATTCACTTTGTATTTAGGGTTTCTTCCTGGAGGCTGAACCCTTGACAGTCAAACGGGCCAATGAAATAAACAGTAATATAGTGACATCACATGCGGGTGCAGTACTTAGTTTAGACAGTTTTTGGTTTAGACTAGTCATTGGTTAGACCAGTCATTAGTCCTACAACTACAACCTATCTCAAACCCTCACCCTAAACCTAACCTCCCACGGGGCAACACACCTAAACCTAATCTTAACCCATGTCTAACCAATGACTAGTCTAAACTAAGTATGCACCCCAATAAAAGCATGATTTTAACAAATACTGTACACTTTTTGGAAAAAGTTCTTCTTATAATAACACCTGCCTGATGATCATGTTTTAGGGTGGAACAAAATCGTGGCACTTCATCTTTAATTTTAAAAGCACTTCAAAGTAAAAAAAAATAAAAAATAAAAATCTAATGAAACAAAAACATTAATACATACACATGCTAAAACTAAACAAAGAAGGCGTTTTCTCAAAAAGAGACTGAACAAAACGAAACACAAACAAACTGGTGACGAACAGGCGAGTGGTGAAGTGGCTCTCCACTGTACACAGAGCCTCCTACACAGCAACGCTGTGTTTATTTAACCACCTGAACCCTGGCATCCATTATTCCGGGGCACGTACGTCATAATTATAGGCCCAACTTTCTGTGAAAATAGCAGATCTACAAGTTTTGAGCTTGTATAGAGAGCTACTATTTTCAGCAAAGATATTTGGTGTAGTCAGAGCAGTGATTTTCAAAACCTTTTTCATATCAAGGTCCAATTATTTATTCCGCCGTTTGATGACATCTAGCCTCTCGGACTCAAGACTTGACCAAAATAACATTCTCTAATTTGTGTATAGACTTCTTGTAAATGAAGTGCCGGTAATGCAAGATGTCTAGCAATAATTTAACTCTTTTGGGAGCGTAAAATGAAACCAAATGCACCCCGTCATTTCATTTTAACGCTCTCAAGACGTAAAGGTCCAACAGGGTCCATTTGGTTAAACCAGTGGTCCCCCCGGACCACTGGTTGAGAACCACTGGGGGGAAAAAAGGAGCCAAGTATGGACTCGAGAGGGGGTCAACAAAGAATATAGGGTTTTACTTTTAAGTGTAAAAATGAACCAAATTTTCACATAATAGAGTTAAATAAACACAGCCACTCAACCTTGCTCTTCCTGTCCTTCCAAATGGCCAACTTGGCAACCCCCCCTCCTCCCCATACCATAAACAAAGTTTACTTTGGACCGCTGTACACTGTTAATGTCTCCCCCGAGGGCCCTGCTATACTCTGTCAGTAAGTATGTTCTGACTGGCTTCTCTTGCTTCCTTGCCTTGCTTTACAGGAGTGGCGAAGCTGGTGTTTGTGCTCTACAAGCACCTGGGCCAGTTCCTCAGCACGGAGAACGCCACACTGCGGGGGATGGGGGGCGGCGGCGGCGAGCCGGGCAGACCGCGCAACTCCTCCCTGACCGTCAACTCCCACATCCTGTCCGCCTCCATCACCAAAGAGTCCAGCCGCGTGTTCGTGGCGGACCCCGTGATCTTCACCTTGGAGCACCTGGACGTGAGTTAACTCCCTTAAAACCCCTTCTGACCTGAGATCAGATTCATACGAGGTTTCCACTGGACACACACTGGTCTGATTATAACCCATTCTGACCTGAGATCAGATTCTAAAAAATGTCAGTCGTTCTTCGATTTTTTTCAAAAATAGCAGACCTACAAGCTTGTAGCGCGCCACTCGGTGGCGCGCTATGAGCTTGTAGATCTGCTATTTTTTCAATAGCTAAAGCATAACATGATGCTAACACCAAAATGGGTTCCCGTTCAGAATGGGTTAATTGGAAGGAGCTGGTTCTGCTCCCAGAGGCAGACCAACCCGTATATAGTCTAGTTCTGCACTGTTTTATAGCCATTTCCTCGACTAAAACTAAGACGAAAAATGTTCGTCGACTACCCTTTTTCACTGACGAAAACTAAATGGAAACCAAATGAAAACTAAATGGAAACTAAGTAACCGTACTCTAGTTCTACACAACCAGTGTGGTTTTCGTCGACTAAAACCAAGGCGAAAAATGTTTTTTTCACTTACGAAAACTAAATGAAAACTAAGTAAAAACTAAGCTATGATGACTAGGACTAAATGGCTCCATTTTCGACACCCCGCTAAACCCCTTATCCCTAAACTTCTTGACCTTACTATTTTGCAAAACATTTTTGAATAGTTAAAATGGCCAGTCTACAAGCTCACAACGTGTCAATATAGATTGGCTAGTTGAACGATTCAAAAATGTTTTGCAAAATAGTAAAAAAAAAAAAGGCAAAGAAGTTTAGGGACAAGGGGTTTAGCCGCGGTGACGAAAATGGAGCCCATATAGGGTTTCATTTTACGCTCTCAAAAGTTTAAAGATCTAATAAGGTCAGTAATGGTTAACCAACTCTCCATCATTTAGCTGCAGGGGACCACCCGTCAAGGACCCCTGGGTGGTCCCCGGACCACTGGTTGAAAACCCACTGCTGTAGGTCTGCTTCTGTCTAAAGAACCTAAAGAGGCGAACGCTGCCTTTCTTTGCCACAAAGCTGGAGAAATGCCAGTTTCTTTCCAATAATAGGAATTACTGCATTAGCCCCACTATTGTTGGGCTAACGGCAGCTATACTGTGCAGTCCAGAGAGACAGATTATCCATGTCATGTCACTGTGTGATGGAGCAGTAGTTAGTATTAAGCCACTCTGGACGGGAACCCCTTTTTGGTGTTTTAAGCATTATGTTATACTATACAGTAGCTATTGAAAAATAGCAGATCTACAAGCTCGTAGCGCGGCACTCGAATCTTTGAATATATATTCTTTCAGAACGAACGTTTTTAAGTCAAATCTTTGCTTCTGGGGGGGGGGGGGTCGTCCCTGGAACAACATTATTTTCAGATTACATATATTTTTGAGAAGGACTGACATAGAAACATGGGTTTTTTTTTCTGAAAACTTCAGAAGGCATTTGTAGAATTGGTCCTATGGGGTCTAAATGGGTTAATGAAAGACACGGACCAGTGGACTGAACACATTAAATCAACGTCATCGTCTCTTTCCTGGCTGTGCCGTGCGCGTTGAAATCCCCATGGCAACCTCCTCCTCCTCCTCCTCCTCCTCCACCGCCCCTCGCCAGCTTTCGCATGAGTGATATTTCAGAAATGTGTGCTGTGTTTTTTTTTTCTTTTTTACACCAGATGGACAATTGTGTGCGCATCGCAGAGTTGGTTTTTTTTTGTACATTCTCGGAGTCGATGTAACACTGAGGATTTTGACAGTGTCGTAGACGGTAGAGAGAGATACAAATTGTATCAAATGGGAATCCGTGGCCTGACGCATAGGTGTGCCCCCGGGGGGGGGGGGGGGGGGGACGACGACGACGACATGCTGCCTTCACCTTAACTTAACCCATTCTGACCTGAGATCAGATTCTAAAAAGATTCTTCTGCATCCTGACAGTTTTCTGAAAAAGCTATGTTTCTGTGTCAGTCGTTCTTCGATTAAAAAGAAAATAGCAGACCTACAAGCTCGTAGCGCGCCACTCGGTGGCGTGCTATGAGCTTGTAGATCTGCTATTTTTCAATAGCTAAAGCACAACATGAAGCTAACACCAAAAGGGGTCCCCGCCCCAAAATGGGTTAATGCGGCCTTAAGGTTAATATCAGAAATCAGAATACTGATATATTATTGGTTTCAGCTTAGATATCATTGATTTTAGTAGCTTAATGCCTAGTATTCAAATTTTATTGTCTTTTTCTTTTTTACGTCCAATGTAGGTTTATTTAGGTTCATAAAGTTAATATAAGTATAAAGTGAAATAAGTGAAATGTAAAAAAAAACTTTTCAGGATTCCAATTAAAAAAATAGCAAAATGGTGTAGGATTCCAATTAACATTTTGGCGGCCGCTAATTGTTTAAACAAACGGTCGACTCTGCTTAATACGCTAAACCCGCCTTTTGTTTTATGTGTTTAATTCGCCGTATTTTAATAATTAAAAAGAAACAGCGGCTTTGTAGCGGACCTGGTGATGAGGCCGAAACCGGAAATCAACCCATATGCGCTGGGCTGCTAGCCGCCAGGGCTTCTGGGAAATTGAGGCCAATACAAGTGGACTGGGGGGGGGGGGGGGGGGGGTTTGTCGGGGGGGGGGGGTGGGGTTGACTCTTAGAGGCGGATCTTGTGCCTAACCATCATGGCCGCTGGTGCTAATTATCATAACAAACGGACGGATCATTCTTCGGCGGATTTTCACGGATCAAAAGCCCAAATACAATCAGCATATGCTCTAAAGGTAATAAAACTATCTCGGCAGCGTAGAATATTTGATTAAAATGCAGGGTAACGCGTTTTACGGAGTCAAACTGTTGCAAAGAAATAGCAGATCTACAAGCTCAAAACACGTTGCACTGTGCCGCGTTTTGAGCTTGTAGACGTAGATGAAAAGTACAGAGTTTTCTGCCTGACAGTATATGCAATATACTGTACAATATACTGTACTCACTCTGGAGTGAGTGTGTAAATATATTAGTGACCCTCTCCAAAGTTGCCCCCCCCCCCCCCCCCCCGGCCTAAGGCATATCAAACTGGGAGTCCTTGAAATGGAAGAAGGTTGAGAATGACTGGCGCTCACTTTGCATACAGCGTTTGGCTTCAGTTCATGTGCCAACGCTTCTGTGCACTGTTGTTGATTTCCTCGACTAATACTATGACGAAAGATGTTCGTCGACTACCTTTTTTCACTGATGAAAACTATAAGCTATGATCACTAAAACCAGGACCAAGTTTTGTTGACAATTTTGTCAACAAATAAAAACCAAACAAAAATGTTAGGAATGGACTCGTAAAATAAGTCATCTTTTACATATTGGGTCGCATGCTGTCGTACTGCAACTCGTTGTGAGCTTGTAGATCAGTTATTTTCATCAAACTAGACTGTCCACTATACCAGCTCAGTGTCCTTGTGGTAAGAGTGTCCGCCCTGAGACTGGGAGGTTGGGGTTCGATCCGGGTCATACCAAAGACTCTAAAAATGGGACCCAGTGCCTCCCTGCTTGACACTCGGCATCAAGGGTTGGATTGGGGGTAAGTCCCTGCGACATACTGTACTAGCGTCATGTCCAGGGGGTGTACTTGTACACCAAGCTGCCTCACGCTACAGAAACAGGAGATAGGCTCCTGCCCTATGGGCCTCATGGCTACAGAAACAGGAGATAGGCTCCTGCCCTATGGGCCTCATGGCTACAGAAACAGGAGATAGGCTCCTGCCCTATGGGCCTCATGGCTACAGAAACAGGAGATAGGCTCCTGCCCTATGGGCCTCATGGCTACAGAAACAGGAGATAGGCTCCTGCCCTATGGGCCTCATGGCTACAGAAACAGGAGATAGGCTCCTGCCCTATGGGCCTCATGGCTACAGAAACAGGAGATAGGCTCCTGCCCTATGGGCCTCATGGCTACAGAAACAGGAGATAGGCTCCTGCCCTATGGGCCTCATGGCTACAGAAACAGGAGATAGGCTCCTGCCCTATGGGCCTCATGGCTACAGAAACAGGAGATAGGCTCCTGCCCTATGGGCCTCATGGCTACAGAAACAGGAGATAGGCTCCTGCCCTATGGGCCTCATGGCTACAGAAACAGGAGATAGGCTCCTGCCCTATGGGCCTCATGGCTACAGAAACAGGAGATAGGCTCCTGCCCTATGGGCCTCATGGCTACAGAAACAGGAGATAGGCTCCTGCCCTATGGGCCTCATGGCTCGGCAAGGCTACTAGACTGTCTACACACTAAAACATTCCAGGTGACTATACAAATGTGACAAAAACTACATGGGGCAGACCATAAAAGCTGAATCTAAATGTGTTTTTGGGGCTTGTGTTTTTGCAGAAGGAACACTACCACAATCCCAACTGCTCCTTCTGGAACTACTCTGAGCGAAGCATGATGGGCTACTGGTCCACGCAGGGCTGCAAGCTCCTGGACACCAACAAGAGCCACACCACCTGCTCCTGTAGCCACCTGACCAACTTCGCCATCCTCATGGCCTACCGGGGAAGCGTGGTGAGACTCCCACCTATACACGTCCTCAAACTCTTCTCCCTTCTAATGTTAGCCCATTTTGAGATCTGAGATCAGATTTAAAATAAATGTCTTCTACATCCTGACAGTTTTCCATTCTGACCTGAGATCAGATTCCAAAAAAATGTCTTCTACATCCTGACAGTTTTCCATTCTGACCTGAGATCAGATTCTAAAGTTTCGGGTTTCTGAAAAAGCTATGTTTCCATGTCAGTCGTTCTTCGATAAAATAAAATAAAGCAGATCTACAAGCTCATAACGTGCCACTCGGTGGCGCGCTATGAGCTTGTAGATCTGCTATTTTTCAATAGCTAAAGCATAACATAATGCTAACACCACATAAGGTGTTATTATTTATAACGCACTTTACATTTGAAGCAAATATCAAAGTGCTACAACAAGAGTAAAATAAAATAATGCATGAGTACCGGTATATAAAAGGACTAAAATAAGGACAATTCATGCATTTCGTTGTATACTGCTAAGAGGTTTAAAAGCACACCGGGCATCTAATGGTCCAACTGGCCAAATGCCTTGTTAACCCATTCAGGCCTGACGTCGAAATAAATTAAAAAAAGTTTTCTAAATCATGACAATTTTCGGAAAGATTTGAGGCACATTTTAATGATAAAAATAGCGCGCCACTAGATCTGCTATTTTTCAATAGCTAAATTATATCTGTACGTCGTTGCTTCCGTCTCCATTAATGTGTGTATGTGTCTGTACAGCATTTAACCCATTTCTACTGTACCTAATTTCTACAAAATGTCTTCTAAAACAGTTTTTTCTGAAAAACCTATGTTTCTATGTCAGTGGTGCTCAAACTATTTCATGTCAAGGACCCCCAATGTCATTATGTAATTGGCTGCCGACCCCCATCTGAAAATATGTTGTTCCAGGGACCTCCCCAGAAGCAAAGATTTGAGTTAAAATGTTCACTCTGTAATAACATATTCAAAGATGGCAAAGAGGCAAACATTTTCACGATTTTTCAAAAATAGCAGACTTACAAGTTCATAGCGCGGCACTCTGTGCTGCCCCAATGAGCTTGTAGATCTGCTATTTTTCAATAACTGCTAAAGTATAACATAATGCCTTTTAAAACACCAAAAGGGGTTCCCGGCGCCCCAAAATGGGTTAAAACACGGGCGAGAAGTTGAGTGGCATTCCAGACTCTAGTCGAAAAATGTGTATATTATTGTTGCCGGAACGACGTGCAGTTTGTTGGCCGGCCTGTGAAGAGGCAGCGAGGTGGTGTATGTATATGTATGTATGTATGTACAGTATGTATGTACTGTATATGTATGTATGTACTGTATATGTATGTACAGTATGTATGTATGTACTGTATGTATGAGGAGGCGGGACGGGAGGACGGCCGGCACTGTCACTTTTGTTTGCCCGAGCGTGAGGCAGAGATTGAGGGCTACGATACTATACTACACTGTACCATTATAGGAAATAAATTACATTTTACCTGTGGTCCGTGACTAATGGGCCTTCCATACAGACATATGTCTCTGGAAATCACGGGGGAAACGCTATATCCTTAGCTCTAATTTGCATGTCCACTCGACTTGGAAGTGGTGCAGGGGATCCCTTTTTTGCGAGCGAAATGCAATTACCATCCAATTACATGATAAATATCATGTGCAAAGCGAGCATCTTAAAGCCCATAGCCAGTAATAAATGTCTAGCATCAGTTTGTGGTTCATGTAATTATATGTTCCACACCACTCCTGAACTCTGGCCCTGTCATCTATCTTAACCTCAACCTTATAACCACTGGGTTTGAAACCAGAACCCCCCCTCGGGGGGGGGGGGGGGGGGTAAAGCTTTCTAACCCTTCCTCACACCATCCCAACAACACCTAACCCAAAAGTACAAACTCCCCTCAATAAAAATGACAAATAAAAACGGAAAGGAATTTTTCTCGCGTCCAGACCCGCCATATCCTTTTCTATATTCTATATTATGGTCCCAAGTACAGTAGTACGACCGTTTCTTTATATACGTGTGTAGAGACAACGTGTGTTCCGTGTTTTTTTTGGACACACGTGCTGCGCGATCCCCTGTCTGCCCTCGGTGGTGAGAAGAACACCCCTCACATGGTGGGTGTCACGCAGTGTTGTTTTTGGCAGCAAATTTCTATTTTAGTTTTAGTCATAGTCTCTTGAATAGTTTTCACTTAGTTTTAGTCACATTTTAGTCACCTGGAATGTTCTAGTGTTTAGTCTAGTTTTAGTCGACTAAATGTCATACGATTTTAGTCGACTAAATCTACAGTTGATTTAGTCGACTGAAATGTGTTTTGACAGGCCTTGATGTCGTTGTAATGACATATTTTACACTTTAGTTGCATGCTGAAAATAGCAGAAAATATCTGCTATTTTCAGCATGCAACTAAGCATAAAACTGGATCTCTTTATAGTCCCTTCCTAACATTTTAGTCTAGTTTTTATTTGTTGACGAAATTGTCAGTATATTTAGTCTTAGTTTTAGTCATCATAGATTCGTTTTTATTTAGTTTTAGTCAGTGAAAAAAGGAAGTCGACGAACATTTTTCATCAAAGAAACAACACTGGTGTCGCGTCACGTGGCCAAACTGCTATTTGTGACGGTTTGCTAATGGCTTTTACATGGCCCCAATGTTGGGGCCACATAATGTGATCTATGCATGTTCGCTGGGAGTGGTGGATGTTGTCAGTCATGATTAGGTTAACGCATTCTGAACGGGAACCCCTGTTGGGGTCGTTGTGGGCATTATGTTGTACTTTAGCTATTGAGAAAATAGCAGATCTACAAGCTCTCGGTGTCGCGCTACGAGCTTGTAGGTCTGCTGTTTTTGAAAATAATTTGAAAATGTGGCGCAAATCTTTCAATATATATTCTTTCAGAGCGAACGTTTTTAACTCAGATCTTTGCTTCTGGGGGGGGGGAGGGGTCCCTGGAACAACACATTTTCAGATGGGGGTCGGCGGCCAATTACATACCATTTTTGGGGTCCTTGACATGAAATAGTTTGAGAACCACTGACATGGACATAATGAGGTTTTTCAAAAAGAAAATCAGGATTTCTTTGAAGGCATTTGTAGAATCGTTCCTCGGGTCTAAATGGGTTAAGGAACGCCGAGCAGTTCAAAAGCAGCAGCTGAGAAAATCTCATTTTCTTAATATCATTATACAGGCTAGCCGTTTTACGCTACATTTATGCGGACTTAAAGCGCTTATAGCCTCCGTTGGCTTTGTGTCATCATTGGCGAGACGGCCGGTCACGCTAAAGTCTCTCTGGAAGTGTTTTATATTTCATTTCCGAACGAGAGGCATGCTGAGCTGAAGTCAGAAAGGAAGACGGAACATTGTCCCTCTGGTCAAAACCATGCGGAGAGTATCCCCTAGATTAGGGGTTTACGAGCCATTCCTTCTGAGCCGTAAACAAGGAAGTGAACGGAAATGTTTTGTTTT
The DNA here is from genome assembly GCF_964188405.1 of Protomyctophum parallelum. Taxonomy (NCBI): domain Eukaryota; kingdom Metazoa; phylum Chordata; class Actinopteri; order Myctophiformes; family Myctophidae; genus Protomyctophum; species Protomyctophum parallelum. Next base: position 14,629,371 of record NC_139709.1, read on the forward strand.
ATATCAATAAGAAAAAGACCTAAAGACGTGTATACATACATACACGTCATACATACACTAGGCCTCCTGCGGTTTGATTAGAAAAGACGTGTATATAGACGTCCAAGGCCAAAATTGTGTTCATTACCGGGTTAAATGACGTTAAAGAAAGACGGATTTTTTACGTTCTGGTGGGAGAATATAAAACGGAATTCCATGTTCCTGGCATTAATTCGGTTAACCCATTTTGGGGCGAGGAACCCCTTTTGGTGTTGGAACCATGTTATGCTTTAGCTATTTAAAAATCGCAGATCTACAAGCTCATAGTGCGCCACCGAGTGGCGCGCTAGGAGCTTGTAGGTCTGCTATTTTTGAAAAACGACTGACATATAGAAACATAGCTTTTTCAGAAAACTGTCAGGATGTAGACGACATTTATAGAATCTGATCTCAGGTCAGAATGCGTTAAAGAAAGACGGATTTTTTACGTTCTGGTGGGAGAATAAAACGGAATTCCACGTTCTCTTGGCATTCATTCGGTTAAGCCTGGGCCATGCAAATTATGCATTTGTCTCTCTCTCTGTGTGTGTGTGTGTGTGTGTGTGTGTGTGTGTGTGTGTGTGTGTGTGTGTGTGTGTGTGTGTGTGTGTGTGTGTGTGTGTGTGTGTGTGTGTGTGTGTGTGTGTGTGTGTGTGTGTGTGTGTGTGTGCGTGTCCTCCAGGCCGAGGGCAGTGTCCATGAGCTCCTGCTGACCGTCATCACCAGGATGGGCATCGCCGTGTCCCTGGTGTGCCTGGCCATCAGCCTCTTCACCTTCTGCTTCTTCAAGGGCCTGCAGAGCGACCGCAACACCATCCACAAGAACCTCTGCCTCAACCTCTTCATGGGGGAGCTGGTGTTCCTGGTGGGCATCAACATGACCGAGCCCAAGGTATATACTACCCGTTCTACCACCACCCCATGAAACGGCCATTTTATGGCCTGACCTGAGATCAGATTTAAAAAAAATGTCTTCTACATCCTGACAGTTTTCCATTCTGACCTGAGATCAGATTAAAAAAAATGTCTTTCGCTCTTCGATTTTTCAAAAAATAGCAGACCTACAAGCTCGAGTGGCGCGCTATGAGCTTGTAGGTCTGCTATTTTAAATAGCTGAAGCACGACATGATGTTTAAAACACCAAAATGGGTTAAAAAAGTAAAATCTTCTAAATCCTAAAGTTTTCTGAAATAAACATTTTCACGATTATTTTCACAAAGATTGCAGACCTACAAGCTCGTAGCGCACCACTCGGTGGCGCGCTATGAGCTTGTAGATCTGCTATTTTTCAATAGCTAAAGCATAACATAATGTTTTAAAACACCAAAAGGGGTTCCCGCCCCAAAATTGGGTTAAACCCATTTAGGCCGATAAATATGTCGGTGGTTCTCAACCTTTTTCATGTCGAGGACCCCCAGAATTTTCTGTATTTGGACCCACATCTGAAAATGTGTTGTTCCAGGGACCCCCCCCCCCCCCCAGAAGCAAAGATTTGAGTTGAAAACGTTCACTCTGAAAGGATATAATATTCAAAGATTTGCGCCACATTTTCACGATTTTTCATAAAAATGTTAGATTCCTGTTGATTTTACTATTTGAAGATCTGGATCCGGATCCACGGATCCAGTCCGGGTTTTCTTCCCAATAAAATCAACAGGAAGATACAATTTTTATGAAAAAATAAAACCACACGAGTTTTGGTGATGCTCTCTATTGTCTGAATCAACATTGTTTGTGTTTGTTTACGTACTAAAAGAGTGACTTTGAGAGCTGTTTTAGCTACAATGTAAGTCAATGAGGAGCATATTTTGAATTATCAATTTCTAATCACTGGAGCAGTTATTTTTTATTTCTTGTCCACATTTGGAGTTGCATCATGGCAAAGTAACTACACAACCCAAACCTCAAAAAAAGCGGTCTTACCCTTTAAAGGCTGACGACACCCAGCTGTATCGCCCACTCAAAGCCTCTGACCCTATAGCTCCCTTTCCTCCCTTAAAGCTTGCTTGGCTGACATTCAATCCCCGGATTGTCTCAAAATGTCCCGCAGTTAAACTCTTGACAAATCTGAAATAATTCTTGTCGGTCCCCTCGAGGTCACAAACCTCCACTGTGTATAGACAGTCTTGGCCCCGTTGGCAACAAATGGTGACCCCTGTTTGCAAGAAACACCGGGTGTCCAGTTTGATTCGGAACTCCGTTTTGAATGCCAAATAAATACGGTATTACAGACCTGCTTTTAAGCATGTTGGAAACATCTATAAGATTAAATCCTTTCTCTCTTCAGGTAACCTTAAAACTGTTGCTCTGGATCATACGTGGTCAACTGGCGGCCCGGGGGCCACATGTGGCCCCCACCATCACTTAACCCATTCTGACCTGAGATCAGATTCATACGAGGTTTCCACTGGACACAAACTGGTCTGATGAACCCATTCTGACCTGAGATCAGATTCTAAAAATGTCAGTCGTTCTTCGATTTTTCAAAAATAGCAGACCTACAAGCTCGTATCGCGCCACTCGGTGGCGCGATATGAGCTTGTAGATCTGCTATTTTTCTATAGGTAAAGCACGACATGATGCTAACACCAAAATGGGTTCCCGTTCAGAATGGGCCCTCAGGTTAATATCGGAATAATATTATTATTATTATTATTATTAATAAATCAATTATTATTATTGATTTCAGCTAATTACTAGTATTAAAATGTCTGTTATTGTCTTTTGTATGCCCAATGTATTTGTATTTAGTTTAATAAAGTTAAGATAACTATAACTAAATGCATTTGAAAATAAATACAAATGTTACTTTTCAGGATTCCAATTCAAAAATAGCAACAAAAAAAATCAGGATTTCAATTCAAATATAGCAAAAAATTGCCGATCTACAAGTTCAAAACACGTTGCGATGCGACGCGTTTTGAACTTGTAGATCGGCTAATTCTGTTGCCCACCCCTGCTCTGCAATGCCCTGTAGTCTGGTCTCAGCCCAAACCTAATTCATTACAGTGTTGTTTTTGGCAGCAAATTTCTATTTTAGTTTTAGTCATAGTCTCTTGAATAGTTTTCACTAGTCAAATTTTAGTCACCTGGAATGTTCCAGTGTTTAGTTTTTATTTGTTGACGAAATTGTCAGTGTATTTAGTCTTAGTTCTAGTCATCATAGATTCGTTTTTATTTAGTTTTAGTCTGTGAAAAAAGGTAGTCAACGAACATTTTTCGTCTTAGTTTTAGTCGACGAAAACAACACTGGTTCATTTCAACGTTTACAGCTGGTACAAAATGCAGCTACAGGCTCATCACAGGTACCAGGAGACTTGAGCATATAACTCCAGTTTTAGCTGCACCTCATTGGCTGCCAGTAACCTTCCGTATCATTGATTTTATTATTAACTTAATGGCCTAGCTACCTATGCAACATGGTAGAATATTATGTGCCTTATCAGTTTGGGGGGCGCTAATTGTTTAATCCAGTGTTCCACCGCGCGTAAAACGCTATACCCGACATTTGTTTAATGCGTTTAAAAATAATTAAAAAGAAACAGCGGACCTGACGACGAGGCCGTCACGTTATAATGACGAAACCGGAAATCAAGTCATCCTCTGGGCTGCTAGGGCTTCTGGGAAATTGAGCCCAATGCAAGTGAACGGGGGGGTTTGTTTGGACTACAACTGGCTCTGCACTGTGGTTTTGTTTCTGCATTGTCCTGGCCTCTGGCTCGTCTCATCATAACAAACCATCCAACCATTTTTCGCCGGATTTTCGTGGTTGAAAGCTGCAAATACTTCAGCGTATGCTCCAAAGGTAATAAAACAATATCGGCAGCGTAGAATATTTGCGGGTAACGCGTTTTATGGAGTCAAACTGCTAAGATCAAAACACGATCCAACTGCCCAGCTTGTTGTTACGTCAAAAGCGTCACAACTTTCCACACTACCGTCTCCAAACACTCCACTTAGAGTGTGTGGCTAACCGCCATTTGTGAAGTGATGGACGGTGTTCAGCTGTCTTCTTCTGTTTGATGAACGGTCTGAACTTGGGAGGGCAAAAACAAATAACTTAACCCATTTTGGGGCGGGAAACCCTTTTGGTGTTTTGAAGCATTTATCTTTATAGCTATTGAAAAATAGCAGATCTACAAGCTCATAGCGCGCCACCAAGTGGCACGCTATACGAGCTTGTAGGTCTGCTATTTTTGGAAAAAATCGTGAAAATGTGGGCCCAAATGTTTGAATATATTCTTTGCTTCTGGTGCGTCCCCTGGAACGACATATTGATGGGGGGGGGGGGGGGGTCTGCGGCCAATTACATATATTTTTGGGGGTCCTTGACATGCTTACGTTACGAGCTTGTAGGTCTGCTATTTTTGAAAAGTCGAAGAACGACTGACATAGAAAACATAGCGTTTTTCTAGAAAACCGTCAGGATTTTCGAAGGCATTTGTATAGAATCTCGGGGTCTTTAAACGATGCTAACGTGTCCCAACATGTCCTCTTCCTCCTCCCTCCCTGACCAGCTGGTGTGCTCCATCATCGCCGGGGCGCTCCACTTCTGCTTCCTGGCGGCGTTCGCCTGGATGTGGCCTGGAGGGCGTGCAGCTCTACCTCATGCTGGTGGAGGTGTTCGAGAGCGGAGTTCTCCCGGCGGAAAGTAACTACTTACGTCTCGGGCTACCTGTTTCCCCGCCGCCGTGGTGGGGCATCTCCGCCGCCATCGACTACCGCAGCTACGGCACACAGCGGGCCGTAAGTTGGCGTTTGTCGTCGCTTGTCCACTAGGCATGTAAACGATATATCGTATATCGCGATATATCGATATATATATCCCGACGATATGTATCGATTAATTTTTTCTTTTTTTTAATATATATATTTATTTTTTAGGGGGGGCTAGTGTGTGATAAGAAAATGTCAGCTGTAATCATATTCCATCATATTCACATGATTTTGGAGAGAAAATGAGACAGTAGAGGCCTGGAGAGGGGAAGCTGTATAATGTGTCTGTGGACTGTGCCCAGGTGATGGTCGTTATTGATGCTCATTAATACATCAAGGAAGGCAATTATCTTTGCAATGTAGTTAAATCAAGATTGTGAAAAAAGCTTTGGGGGGGAAGATAAATCATAAACAAAAAACAAATTGGTAATTTGTCTGGAAAAATCATTGTGTTGAAAAATATCGTGAAAGATCGTATCGTGAACCTCATATCGTGATACGTATCATACCGTGAGTTGAGTGTATCGTTTACATGCCTACTTGTCACTTGATGCCATGCAGGGCCTGTGTGTGTTCTGTGCTCAGTGTTGTGGGGTTTTTTTAGTTTTCGTTTTTTTAGTCATAGTCACATTTTTGTCACCTGTTTTTTGTCTTAGTGTTAGTCTAGTTTTAGTCGACTAAAATATCATACGTTTTTAGTCGACTAAATCTACGGTTGATTTTAGTCGACTGAAGTGTGTTTTTGTCAAGCCTTGATGCCGTCGTAAATGACTGTTTTTTTTTTTTGTTGACGAAAATTTAGTTTCGGTTTTTAGTCATCATAGCATGTGTAATTTAGTTTCCATTTAGTTTTCGAGGATTTTGATAAACATCATGTCTCCCTTGTTCCCTCTCAAAGACGACGGGGCCCCCCAGCAGATTATGTATGTACAGTACGTGCTAATGAGAGTGATATCACAGACGGAGAGAGAGAGAGCAGCCTCCCCTCTCTGCCTCCCTGGCAAATTCACACCCTGTCACCGCGAAAGAGAAAAGCCTGGGGACAATAATGAATTCTCTGGCTAGTTGCGTCGGCCAAAGTGTAAAAATAATTGCCCTCTGCTTGTCAGTTTAAAAACTTTACTTCTACCAACTTGGCTGACATCCAAGAGGCAAGTTTCCGTGAATTTATTTTTTTAGCCATTTAAGTAAAGTTGTCTTTTTCTTTGTATTACTATTGTTCTGACACAACAGCAGTGTTGTTTTCGTCGACTAAAACTAAGACGACAAATGTTCGTCGACTTCCTTTTTCACTGACTAAAACTAAATAAAAAACTAATCTATGATGACTAAAACTAAGACTAAATATACTGACAATTTCGTCAACAAATAAAAACTAGACTAAAATGTTAGATGCGACGCGTTGTGAGATTGTATGTCTGCTATTTTCAGCATGCAACCAAAGTGTAAAATATGTCATTACGACATCAAGGCCTGTCAAAACACATTTTAGTCGACTAAATCAACTGTAGATTTAGTCGACCAAAATCGTATGACATCAGTCGACTAAAACTAGACTAAACACTAGAACATTCCAGGTGACTAAAATGTGACTAAAACTAAGTGAAAACTATTCAAGAGACTATGACTAAAACTAAAATAGAAATTTGCTGCCAAAAACAGCACTGCACAACAGTTTTTATTTTATTTTTTCTCTCTCCAACCGTCCCAAAAATACATTGTTTATTGTTGGGGGGGGGGGGGGGGGGGGGAGCCTTTTGGTATACAAGAGAGAGAGAGAGAGCTGCGTTGGTTTGTAAGACATTTGCAGACCGTGAAGTCATGGCTCTTTTTGCTCAACCACTAGCGTTTTTGGGCTCTGTCTTCCCATGGCGTGGAGCCAGTGTAACAAGTCAAGGTCAGGGGTTTTTCTCTTTTCCCCTGTGTGGTCAGGATGGAATCAGCTATGCTGTTGCCGTGTTAGAGCCTGTATCATCTATTCTAGCACTGTGCTAGGTCTCTGGTCGATGAGATATACTACTTTGTTTTGGCAAAGGGGGAGAGAGAGGACTTAATAAGCTGGACGGACGGACGGAAGAAAAAAAAAAAGGGTCCAGTTTCCTGTAAAATGATATCGCATTTTTGTGTGTGTGTGTCTCGACTGCAGATGCTGGCTGAGGGTTGATAACCATTTCATCTGGAGCTTCATCGGACCTGTCACCTTCATCATTATGGTAAGCTGAAATCATTTTCACGCTCATGCATATAGGTGGGGGAGGGGGGGGGGGGTTAGTGATAATTATTTCGTACATTTTAACCCATTTAGACCCGGGAACGATTCTACAAAATGTCTTCTAAAATCCCCCCCCCCCCCCCCCCCCCCCCCCAGAAGCAAAGATTTGCGTTAAAAACGTTGGCTCTGAAAGAATATATATTCAAAGATTTGCGCCACAGTTTCACGATAAAATAAAATAACAGACCAAACTTGTAGATCTGCAATAGCTAAAGTATAACATAATGCTTAAAAGCACCAAAAAGGTGGTTCCCGCTCTAAACGGTTTAATGCGGGTGTCGTATAGACCACCGAAGTCTGACGTCACTTTCAGTAGAGGGCGTCAGTCCCCAGGTTCATGTATTTGTTTAGTTGCATTGAAATCCCCATTGAGGCGATTTTAGATCGCCTCATATAACAACTGTGTTTGAAAAATAAACATGTCACCCCGGCCGCTTCACTCATATGGATATGAAGAATCAACTGACTGAGAGAAAACGCTAATGTTACTGCTGCTGAATTAGTTAGATTTTCGCTAGAAGCAGACTGTATCATATATGAGTGACTGACTGTTGCAAACGATACAGAGACACCTCCCTAACAATAACGCCGAGACAGCTTGTTTATTTTTGGACCACAACGCTTATAGTAGACGATATTAAGATCACCCCATGTTATTCTCCATAGAGAAATTACTTCCGCGAACCAGGGGAATCGTCGGGATGAGCGAGTTACGTCAGGATTTCGGTGCTCTGACAAGTCCGTTCTTACGGAGTAGAGAATACGTTTATAGATTTCTATCCCTCCTCTGCTCCTTGGGCGGGCGGGCGGCCACTTAGCTCTCTAGCTTTGTCCGATCAATTTGCATGAAAAGCAAAGTGGTCCCATTATAGCTGACAAGAGCACATCGGCGGTGTCCGTTCAGCTATGAAAACCCTGTGAAATGGGGGGTAGTAGTAGTAGGAGGAGGAGGAGGAGGAGGAGGAGGCAACAACTTCTCTCTGGCTGGTTTGTCCCTCGTAAAGGCAAGCGAGCACACTGTATCCTCCTCACCTGCACAGTCAGGAGGAGAGAGAGACTATAGATAGACTGACTCAGGCATGAAGGGCATTCGCTCAGTGTGGGTTAAAACGGCGAGGGAGAGAGACGGATGAACATGAGAGTAATGAGGGGGGGGGGGGGGGGGGCAGACAGCTATTAACCACACCACAGCTCCAAGTTCAAGTTCGCCAAGAGGATCATCATGATGACGACGACGACGCCTCCACCGGGCCAATCCCAGGCAGCTGCTACACTCGGCACACATCTCCGTCGTCTTCTCGACTTTAATATTTCATGTGGTCCTACTTTGGACTTCGCGAGTCACTGTCAAATCCTGACTCTTAACACGTTCTGACCTGAGATCAGATTCTAAACATGTCTGTTTGAAAATGACAGTTTTCTGAAAAAGCTATTTTTCCACGTCAGTCGTTCTTCGATTTTTCAAAAATAGCAGACCTACAAGCTCATATATATATATATATATGAGCTTGTAGATAGCTAAAGCATAACATGATGCTAACACCAAAAGGGGTTCCTGCCCCAAAATGGGTTAATTTAACCCCTAGCAAATGCAAATGGAAGCAAATTTGGTTCCCTAGTCTCTCTACACTCCACACGCACGCACACACACACACACACACACACACACACACACACACACACACACACACACACACACACACATAATACAGTACTCGCATACATACTGTAGTACACATCCATGGTTCCTGCAGACACACAGTCATGCTCATATACAGTACTGTGGGGAGAAACAAATTATAATCTGACACATATGGTAACGTGCACATAAAACAGTACGCGCGTTCTCTATATAAATGCATGCATGAAAACACTTGGGAAGCGCTGCTCTTTTTCTGTTTGTTGGTGGGAGGTGGCGGGGGGGGGGGGGGGGTTGAGAGACCTGCACTAGTAGATAAATCCTCGGTGTGGCAAATACGACCTTACAGATCCATTTGGGGTCGAGTTATTATTTTATATATACTCTTCATCGTGGAGTCTTAGAAGCAACAGTGAGGATTGACAGTGTCTGTCTGTCTGTCTGTCTGTCTGTCTGTCTGCCTGTCTGTCTGCCTGTCTGTCTGTCTGTCTGTCTGTCTGTCTGTCTGTCTGTCTGCCTGCCTGTCTGTCTGTCTGTCTGCCTGCCTGTCTCATCAGATCTGTGTCATCACTCGCAGGGTGTGTTAAACCCCTTTTGGTGTTAGCATTATGTCATACTTTAGCTATTGAAAAATAGCAGATCTACAAGCTCGTAGCGCGCCACTGAGTGGCGCGCTACGAGCTTGTAGATCTGCTATTTTTTTTAAATCGAAGAGCGACTGACATACAGTAGAAGACTTTTTTTTTTAATCTGATCTCAGGTCAGAATGGAAAAACTGTGAGGATGTAGAAGACATTTTTTAGAATCTGATCTCAGGTCAGAATGGGTTAATGCGGACGTAAAGGGCATTCCTCTGGAGCTCTGGTCTATCAGAACCCAGTCCTCCTTCAGCTTTCCCCCTCCTCTTGTCTCTTGCTTCTTTATTATTTCCACTATTCGTTATCTTTCGGGTTTTTATTTTTTATAAAAGATTTCTGTGCTTGTATTGTCCCACAGTGTATTACATAAGAGATTAGGGATCTGTCTTACTGTAGTTTGATTCAGTCCCCAATAATGTCTTTTCTAAAATGTGGGAACACATTTTTTTTATTCTTAGACCTGCAGTGTGCTTTTGGCTTTCTTTGCCCATAGCCAATCCACTTTTTTTTTTGGTCATGTATTTTCTTTTGTGTAAATTGGTCAGGGTTTCAAAGTAAATATGCCTGGGAGCAGATTGTGTAGCTCGAAGGCCGTATAATAACTTGA
>NC_139709.1:14639460-14671960 GCF_964188405.1 Protomyctophum parallelum
ACTGTGAGGTAAGAAGAGGCCACAAATCCCATATTATGACATAAGGATTGAGGGGGGTTTTGCCTGTTTTCATTGCAAAAAAAAGGCTTCAGAACACACAGAGAAAACCCCAGACCACTGAAAATCCACTGGTTCAAAAGTTGAACCAGTGTTCAAAAGTTCAGGTTGTGTGAGTGTAATTGACGCTAGCGTTGCTGTCGTTTTAAAGGGTGTATAGTTGCTTTCTGAGGAGAATATCGATATTAAGATGATGTTATTATCTATTCACATCGTTGACCATAAGAGCGTTCATAAAATCCCATTAAGGGCTTTATTTGTGTTGACATGTTCTCCATACAAAGTCCAAGGAGATGTAATGTAATGCACACTGTATTCATGAGCCAAAGTAAGTAATTGAAACGGAACAAGTCAGCGCACATTTATAACCTCAGATGCATTATGTATTATATATATATATATATATATATATATATATATATATATATATTATATATATATATATATATATATTATATATATATATATACTAATACATAATGCATCTGAGGTTATGTCTCTTTAAAATGTATTTTTTTTTCTGAAAAACCTCATCAGTGGTTCTCAATATTTCATGTCAAGGACCCCCAAAAATTATATCTGCGGTAATTATACACATATATATATATATATATATATATATATATATATATATATATTCTTCTGGGTATTTAGCACAGGTTCAAAATGATGCACATATAATATAATGATGCTGGCATAATTGGATTGTTTTTTGTGATATGAATGAATAAAATCTTTCATTTTGTCATTTGCAAGAGGATTTTCATATCATGCTGAATTGAACTGAATCCAATTAAATTTCTCAAAACCACGACATATGCAGTACTGTCTGGGAAATGGCCCGGCAGTTATGTCAACGTATATACTGTGTGAATCTATAATAATACAGTTATGTCAACGTATATACTGTGTGAATCTGTGTAACTCCCAGTCAGTGGGCTAAATAAATCCAGACCACCGGTACAGTCCTTTAACCCATTTCGGCCTGACATAAAATAATGTCTCTTTAAAATGTATTTTTTGAATGAAAAACCTCATGTTTCTACATCAGTGGTGCTCAATATTTCATGTCAAGGACCCCCAAAAATTATATCTAATTGGCCACCGACTCCCATCTGAAAATATGTTGTTCCAGGGACGCCCCCGGAAGCAAAGACTTGAGTAAAAAAAAACGTTTGCTGTGGAAGAATATACTGTATATTCAAAGATTTGTGCCACATTTTCACGGGACTGCGACGCTCTATAGCTATCCATTTTAGATTTCTATTTGGCTGTTGCTAATATGCCAAAACACTTTCATATTTTGACATGACTAATCGTGACTTTTCACATTTTCCCCCAAACGTCTCATCCTCCCACACGCTATCGCGATAGAAGCAACACACACGCTATCGGTATTTGCACTGTGGGTGGATGGCGTTTTAACCCATTTTGGGACGGGAACCCCTTTTGGTGTTAGCATTATGCTATGCTTTAGCTATTGAAAAATAGCAGATCTACAAGCTCATAGCGCGCCACCGAGTGGCGCGCTACGAGCTTGTAGGTCTGCTATTTTTGAAAAATCGTAAAAATGTGGCGCAAATCTTTGAATATATATATATTCTTTCAAAGTGAATGTTTTTAACTGAGGTCTAAAATGGGTTAATTAAGGTTTATTTGGTCCCTCCTTTGGGGCAGGACTTTTTGCCGCCTGTGTGTTTCACTGACTCTGATCCCATCCCATCCTCCGGCAGGTCCGTAAGGAGTACAGCAAGTGTTTCCGTCAGTCCCAGTGCTGCGGGGGCCTGCCCTCCGAAGGCCCCCACAGTGCAGCCAAGACCGCCACCTCCCGCTCCACGGCCCGCTACTCCTCTGCTACACAGGTACTGTATACTGTACAGTGTGTTGTTTTAGAATGTCCTTTATATTATATGCCGTTATAATGTTTAGAAAGGCTTTCTTTTTGAAGGATTTATATAAGGACCCTTACATTGAAACGCCTTCTTGATTAGAAGAGGCCGCACTGTGACATTTGACCTAATTAAGGCAGGTGTGTGAGTAGATGATTGCACTGGATAGTAATCAGCTGTGTGGGCTTGCGAGCGTCATTTGTGATAGAAGCATGCACAGAGAGTGCACCCACTCCTTCTCTCTGTGCAACGATTAAATGTGATGCTTTTCCTTTCTAACTTCTACAAATCTTCACCATGATAGGCAATGCTTTTTTTTACTATGCTGTTCCTGCCAAAGTGTACGCTGAACTTCAGCTCGACAGCGAGCTAAACTCCAATTCCCCATAGAAAGAACTTTACATTTGGGGTCCCCCTAGAGGCCAGTGGTTCCCGAACCTTTTTCATGTCGAGCCTGAGGAAGGTCGCAAGACCGAAACATTTGCTCCTTTACAATAAATGCTCTGAACCTAGCATTAAGTGGCGGGGTGTGCGGGTGTCCCTCCTTTCTCCTACATTGTATTACCTCGTTAGCATCGCACCTGCTCCAAATTGCCTACCAGGTGTGCGGAAGTCATCTCTCTATTATGTCAAGGACCCCTAAATTGACACTTATCAGCCCCCCCCCCCCCCCCCCCCCCCCCATATGAAAAGATATGTCAAGGACCCACCATAAGAGAAGATTCTTACGGCTTTAGCAAGGATTCTCAACCCGTTTGATATCAAGAACCCCCCCAGTTTGACATGCATTAGTCTTTGGACCACACTTTGGGAACCAATGTCCTTGGCCACCGCTTACTGTTTTCTTGACTGATATTTTGTAAAATAGTGCAAAGGTTTCAAATCAATTTGCGAAACGCAATTTGACGCTTCTATTTCAGAACAGTTAACTTATAAGCAAACAAATCAAATGAAATAAACACAAATGCATCTTTACAATATATGCACAGAATCTCTGTATGTGTATGTATGTCTGTGCTCGTTATCACCTATCCTGAGAACCGTTCCGAACGAACGACTTCAAACTGAAAGGTTGACAGTTTTGTCACAAAATCAGGACACGTGCTCCTCCTCCTGTCTGTCATGTGGAAGTGTCCTCGGGGCAAGACACTGAACCCTAACCTGATGCTGCCAGATGAGGGCGGTATTGGGTAACCATGTTCCCCAACACAGCACTCATCTGGGATCTCTCAGGCAGTTGAGCTGACAAAAATCTGTTCCGTACCGGACCAATCAGCGTGAGCTAAGGGCGGGATATGTGCGAAACGGATGTGAAACTATATAGACACGTCAATATGATTGGTTGTGTTTGCACGCCCACACGGTGATAGACAGACGGTCCCATCCAATCATCTACCAAGTATCTTGACAAAAAGGAACAGCCCCGTCATCGAATTTGCTTCCGCGATCCCAGATCCCAATAAGCTGTGAAACAAATTTGTGTAGCAAGCTTCTTGGATCTGGCAGCGTCAGGTTAACTGAACCCCACCTTGCCTCCAAATCAGTGTTGTTTTTGTCGACTAAAACTAAGACGAAAAATGTTCGTCGACTACCTATTTTCACTGACAAAAACAAATGGAAACTAAATGAAAACTAACCTACGATGACTAAAACTGAGACTAAATATACTGACAATTTCGTCGACAAATAAAAACTAGACTAAAATGTTAGGAAGGGACTAGTGGACAAGAGATCCACTATAAGTCATTTTACACTTGGTTGTGTAAAAATTATGACGGCATCAAGACCCGCCAAAATACATTTTAGTCGACTAAATCAACTAGATTTAGTCGACTAAAATCTTATGACATTTAGTCGACTAAAACTAGACTAACACTAAGACATTCCAGGTGACTAAAATGTGACTAAAACTAAATGAAGTTTCAGTCCAAAGACTATGACTAAACTAAAATAGAAATTTGCTGCCAAAAACAACACTGCCTCCAATGAGTCTGTCGGTGTTAGTTAGTTTATTTATCTCAGTCATTTACAATACAGTTGAACATTCAGAATGAGGGTTACACAATTACAGTTTGACTGAAAAGGGTTTGGGCTGAAGCCGAAGCTTATTATGCCCTTACTTTATTAATGATTCAAATAATAAAAGGAAAAAATAACAGAAAAGAACAAGAACATAGCAATGGGAAAACTGATTCTCTATAGTGCTGTGCTTCTTATACATCAATGATAAACAGAACATATTTGGCTTATATGCCTTATACTAGTAGTTACGCCCACATACATTTTTGTTTTTTTAAATTGTGCTTATATATTTTAAGTGGTTGCTTCAAATATAGTGTATATTTTTATTATTGTTTACTTTGACTGCATATGTGTTTGTATATTTGTGTTTGAAGTTACTTATGATTATTTATATTACACCATCGGTGTGTGAATGTGGGAAGTGCGGACGCAAATGTATGAATGAATGAACCATTGTGAAGCGCTTTGATATAAACATGCAATTCGTTATTAGACCAAAAAAAAGCCCAATTATGACTGATATATTGGCTAAACCAATATATGGGTTGGAGTATATATACAACATGCAGCACATTGGGAATCAGCCTGGTGACTAATGTTCTCCCTATACTGAGGGAAAGGAGAGACACCCTGGGCGCCCAGCTCTCAGATTGCATGTTTAACGGTGCATTGAGTTCTTCTCCCTAGTCGGGTCAATACCATGTGTGTAGGGTTTGTTTCAGAATGTTCCCTCCATCTATTGATCATCGAGCAGTTAGTTAAATCACAGCTGCTATAGCACTGGTTTTCATCAAGAGAGCGCGCCGCACAGACGAGAGAGAGGGCTGTAAAACAGTCGCGGTGGTGGCGACTGATTTTTTTGGAGTGGCTGATCAATGGGGGTTTTTAATCTATCTTTGCCGTCCCGTCTCTCTCACACACACACACACACACACACACACACACACACACACACACACACACACACACACACACACACACACACACACACACACACAGAGCCGCATCAGGAGGATGTGGAACGACACGGTCCGCAAGCAGTCCGAGTCCTCCTTCATCTCGGGAGACATCAACAGCACGTCCACGCTCAACCAGGGTAAGCAGACCTGGCAACCCAACCGTCTCTCTCTCTCTCTCTCTCTCTCTCTCTCTCTCTTCTTCCACTAGACCAGACAGCAGCATATCCCTGTTCTCTCTTTTGAGGAGAACCCATGCCCCGGAATTCCAAATGAACACTTCAAAGGAAAACCGGGTTTTTTCCGACTGATGATGACGGCGTGATGATGCGGCACTGCGGCAGCACAGCTTCGAACCTGAACAACCCCCCCCCCCCCCCCGCCCCCCTTCAAGATGAAACGTGATTAGTGTTGTTCAAATAAGCGCAAAATAAACACTTTTAACGTGATCGTGGCCCCATTGACATTTAGCAGCAGGTGTGTGGTGTGTCGTCCACCGGCAATATGCGCGCATCTTTTCATCTCATTTCGTCATTAAAGGGTGCAAGAGAGAAAGACGTGTGATGTTTACTGCGCCGCTGCTGCTGCTGCTGCTGCTGCCGATTTGTTTGAGATTGTGCTCAACTCTCCGTGACCCTGAGGAGGAAGAAGAGATCCCTGGCTGTGTTAGAAGACTGACTCTTGAGTCATCCTCAACGGCGAGGCTTGATTGTCAGGCCTAAAGGCAGTGGGGTGGGGGGGGTTGGGGGTGAAGTGGGGTGGGCTGGGGATCAGGGGAACGTTAGAGAGATAGATGGAGGGTCATTGCGGGTTTGGAGACGGATCTGAGAGTCCTCACATTTTTTTTCCTTAACCCGTTCTGACCTGAGATCAGATTCTAAAAGAAATGTCTTCTGCATCCTGACAGTTTTCTGAAAAAGCTGTGTTTCTGTGTCAGTCGTTCTTCAGATTTTTCAAAAATAGCAGACCTACAAGCTCCTATGAGCTTGTAGATCTGCTATTTTTCAATAGCTAAAGCTAAAGCATGACATGATGCTGACACCAAAAGGGGGGAAGCCCAAAATGGGTGTAGTAAAAGTATCAATACTGCAATGTAGAACTACTTGAATTCGTTACAAGTAAAAGTCCAGAAATAAAACAAATTACTTGAGGTAAAAGTACAAAAGAAGAACGTTACGTTGTGGTACGTTATCGAAGACATTTTTAGAATCTGATCTCAGGTCAGAATGGGTTAAAACGGTGTAATCGCTTGTCGTAGTGTTGGAAAATATTCCAAAGCGACAGACCGGACGTGGCGGCCGCGTGCTGCTATAGGCGGCTTTCCCATTGTAAACAACAAGGGACTCCATTTCCCAGAACCCTTTGCACGCCGGAGTGACGGCCCTTTTTTTTTGCGACCACGTCGTCAAAACGCGCCTCGTGTCCCGTTCCGTCCGGTGGATTGACGTAACCCATTTAGGCCCGACGTCGACATTTAAAAAGAGTGGTTCTCACTATTTCATGTCAAGGACCCCAAAAATGATATGTAATATGCCTCCACCCCCCCCCCCCCCCCCCCATCTGAAAATATGTTGTTCCAGGGACCCCCCCCCCCCCAGAAGCAAAGATTTGCGTTAAAATGTTCACTCTGTAATAATATATATTCAAAGATTTGAGGCACATTTTAACGATTTTTTCAAAAATAGCAGACCTACAAGCTCGTAGATCTGCTATTTTTTAATAGATAAAGCATAACATAATGCTTAAAACATCAACAATGGGTTCCCGCACCCAAAATGGGTTAAAACGTGATTAAAAAAACGTGGATTAAACAATGAAAACATAACTCGGGGGCATAACTCGCGAATCGCAGGGGAAAGTGTTCAACAAATTGATTGACTCAAGCAACTTCGCGAATAGAAGTCAAAGAGTTAACCCATTCTGAACGGGAACCCATTTTGGTGTTAGCATCATGTTATGCTTTAGCTATTCAAAAATAGCAGACCTACAAGCTCATACGAGCTTGTAGGTCTGCTATTTTTGAAAAACCGAAGAACGACTGACATTTTTTAGAATCTGATCTCAGGTCAGAATGGGTTAATCAGACCAGTGTGTGTCCGGTGGGGGGGGGGATCAGGGCAACACGCAGAGATGGAGGTCAGGTGCAGGTTTTGAGATAAATCGGTGAGTGTTCTCCAGTTCAGGCTATCTTAGACAGCGAAGCCCCCTGACTGTGCCAGGCTGGCTGGGGGCTTTGGGGCGGCTATGAATTAGCCCAGATATAAATCGATGTGCCAGCACACGCTATTCCGGAGATCCATCGAGTAAATTACTGAGCAAGTTATACTTCTACATTCCTGAGGATGTACCAAACCCCCCCACCCGCTGCTGTGTTAGTGGGAGGGGGGGGAGGGGGGGGGGGTATAGTATTGTTTTACTGCAGGCCACAATAAGACATGTTTCCTTCCCACTCCGTCTCGACTGGATGGCTTTTGTTTACGGGGGATTTTCGCTTCACGTAAACAATACCGTAATGCCGTTTGGACAAGACTGTAATCATGCACACTTTCTCACAATAATATTGTTTGTCAGCTTACGTCGGGGCGCTGTGTGTTTGGACGACGTCTTGGCTTTAACCAACGTTCGTAATGTTTGTGCTTTTTATTCCTAATTGAAGGCAGGGGGGGGGGGGGGGGGGGATGATCGGTTATAAATGTTTTTGCCGATGTCACGTTTAGGGACAACAACAAATGTAGGCGTAACACGTCTCGAACAAAATGCCTATTTGGTCCGTCTGTTAAACAGTTTTACTGCCAGGAATGGTTTACTCCAGGTTACTGTCGCTGCGATATACGACATACCCGCCTTTTGTTTTATGTGTTTAATACGCCGTATTCTAATAATTAAAAAGAAACTCCGTCTTTGCTGCGGAGCTGGAGACGAGAAGGTTTCGTTTTGATGACGAAACCGGAAATCAACACATGCTGTGGGCTGCTAGGGCTTCTGGGAAATTGAGGCCAATGCAAATGAACGGGGTACAACGCCTCATGGAGGAGGGTCTTGTGGGGCCGTCTTGCGGCGCACCAAGATGGCGGGTGGTGCGATCGTTCATAACAAACGGAGCAACCTTTTTTCGCCGGATTTTCACGGATCAAAAGCCCAAATAATTCAGCGTATGCTCTAAAGGTAATACGACAATCTCGGCAGTGAAGGGGGGTTGATTAAAATGTGGGTTACACGTTTAAAACAGTCAAACTGTTAAACTCTGTTTTGCTTCGTGTCAGTGTTCAAGAGTGTTGATTTTGTCGACTAATACTGTGATGAAAAATGTCCGCCGACTACCTATTTTTTTTCCGCTGACGAAAACTAAATGGAAACTAAGCTATGACGACTTAAAGGGATAGTTCAGATTTTTTTAACTTAAGTTGTATGAAATACTTGCCATTAATATAGTGGTTGCAACTGCATTAATGGATTGCCAGAGTCCTGTGGTGGGAGTTCTGCTCTGGTTTTAGTGAATATTAAGTAGTTCCGGTCATTTTGTGGGGGGCACTGGGGCCACGCAGTAAAAGTAAATTTATCCACAAAACGAACGTAATTTGTATTGTTGACCTTTTTTTAAAATATTAGCATGACTTTCGTTGAACTTTGACCCCTCTATCACATGGAACTATTTTTTGGGCGTAGTGATATGGACACAAAAAACATAGTTCTGTGTGATAGAGGGGTAAAAAAATAACGAAAGTTGCACTAATATTTTAGAAATGGGTCAACAATACAAATGACGTTAGTTTTGTGGATTCATTTATTTTTACTGCGTGGCCCCCAGCACCCCCCACAAAATGACCGGAACTACTTGATATTTCACCAAAACCAGAGCAGAACTCCCACCACGGGACTCGGGCAATCAATTAATACAGTTGCAACCACTATATTAATGGCAAGTATTTCATACAACTTAAGTTCAAAAAATCTGAACTAACCCTTTAAACTAAGACTAAATATATTGACAGTTTCGCCAAGAAATAAAAACTAGACTAAAATGTCAGGAAGGGACTACAGTATAGTGGACAAGAGATCCAGTATAAGTCATTTCACACTTGGTTGCATGCTGAAAATAGCTGATCTACAAGCGCGACGCGTTGTGTAAAACCAGCCATTACGACGGCATCAATGCCCGGCCAAAATACATATTCAGTCGACTAAAACTAGATATAAACGCTTAAAACATTCCAGGTGATTAAAACGCACACTTAAAACGAAATGAAAACTATTCAAAAGACTACAACTTAAAAACGACAACATTTGCTGTAAAAAACAACAACACTGCTTTGTGTGTGTGTGTGTGTGTGTGTGTGTGTGTGTGTGTGTGTGTGTGTGTGTGTGTGTGTCTAAACCCTTCCTTCTCTCATTCACCCCCTCTCCTTAATTCTTTCTCTCTTCCTGTTATTTCAGGGATGACCGGCAACTACCTCCTAACTAACCCTCTCCTCCGAGCCCACGACACTAACCCCTATAACAACCTGCTGGCGGAAACGGTGGTATGCAACACCCCCTCTCCACCGGCCTTTCACTCTCCAGGTGCAACATCCGACCCCTCTAACGACCTCTCATTTCTTTGTGTCTATATAGATCAGTGCTTTTTCTGTGTTGTTGTTGTTGTTGTTGTTGTCGTCGTGTCTTGGACAAAAAGAACAAAGGCTCATACATACTCCCAGTTTTTGGTGATAGGTTATCACCGTTTTAGGTGATAGCTCATCACCTAAAACGGTGATAAGAGTTGAGGCCGTCACACTCGTGGTGATGTCCTTATAAGGATTGACCCCGACTCCCTGTGGTTTTTACCCAACTTCTAGACCAATCGGTGAACGGGGGTGATAGCTCCAGAGTGAAAAGACTTGTCTGATAGTAAAAAACAGAGAGATGGGTCTGTGTCCGCGGTGATAGCTGATCATCACCGCGACTAAAGGCTCATACTGTACATAGTCTGGATTTACGGTGGTGGGGTGACCACCGAACTACAACATGACGTCACAAGCCGCGGTGAAGAGCAAACCACCGCCACCGCTCCAGCCCTTCTCTCTGTTTTTACTCACCACCGCTCAACGTTATTTCAGCTCCGGTGGTCAGCTCACCACCGGAGCGGTGGTCACCTCACCACCGAAAATCCAGACTATGAATAGGCCTTAAAAACAGAGAGATGGGTCTGTGTCCGCGGTGATAGCTGATCATCACCGCGACTTTTCCAACCCTTTAAAAACTACTGAGAGACAGCCATGGCTGGGCCCTGTCGGTGGCTCCTCCCACACAGCATGCAGCCAAAAAGAAAAGAAAAAGCGAAAGGGGTTTTGAAATGAAATCACTCCACATGCCGTGGATTCACCGCTTTCCCCTCTTTCCTCGTCCACGCTGGCGCTCACTCTGCATTTAAGTCTTATCTACGCCAGTAATTCCTTTTTAAACACTCTTGCGGAGATACCGGCTCCAAGCAGCCCACCCCCGTTATCTTATCTAGACTACTTGGAAGAGACGTATGGGAATTCCCCTGTTTGTTGAATGTATATGCGTTCCCATTTCCCCTCCCAACATCTTTTTTAGACTATTTCCCTATAACTCTTAGTTAGGAGGGAGTGTGGACGATATCCTTACAACACGTTGACATGTTGAAGGTTTAACCCATTTTGCGCGGGGAACCCCTTTTGGCGTTGGCATCATGTCATGCTTTTAGCTATTGAAAAATAGCAGATCTACAAGCTCATAGCGCGCCACCGAGTGGCGCGCTTACGAGCTTGTAGGTCTGCTATTTTTTTCTTTTTTTAAGAATCGTGAAAAGTGACATGAAAGTGTTTTTTTGAGAACGACTGACATAGAAAAACATAGGCTTTTTTCAAGAAAACAGTCAGGATTTAGAAAACATTTTGCAGAATCGTTCCCAGGTCAAAACGGGTTAGAAAAAAGAAATTCTCCTCGTTTTCTTTTTTTTTTTTTTTTTTCTTGGTCAAGTACAGGCTGTTCTCTCAGTTTGATGTGGATCCTGCCAGTGTTGTACCGTGACCTAGTTACCCACTGTTAGAGCAAAAAGGGGGGGAATGGGAGCACATGACGCAATGCGGGCAGAATTATAACCCTTGGATGTTCAGAAGGCATTTGATGATGAAAGGGAATGGGAGAAAGCAGTAGCGCGCTATGTATGGCAAAATGTGTGTTAAGGAAGGAAGGAAGAACGAACGAATGTTTAGCTAATGCCACGGCGGCGGCTCGGCATCGCCGTCTCCATTCGACGAGTCCACGCTATAGGCTCACTTACGGCAACAATAGCCCGTTCTGGCCTGAGATCAGAAAAATGTCTTCTACATCACCGAAAAAAAAACCATTTTCCGAAAAAGCTATGTTTCTGTGTCAGTGGTTCTTCGATAAAAAAAAAGCAGATCTACAAGCTCGTAGCGCGCCACTCGGTGGCTCGCTATGAGCTTGTAGATCTGCTATTTTTCAATAGCTAAAGCAGAACATAATGCTAACACCAAAAGGGGTTCCCGCCCAGAATCTCTCACAATCTCAGTAATAACACATTAATTAAAAGGCATTATTATTATGGCAGCTGAAATAACATGACTTTTACGCAAGTGACGATTCTTTCGAGCGTTGGAGATGGCGGGGGGGAGGAGGGGCGGAGAAAAAAAGTGGAAAGGTTTAATTAAGCGTTTATTTTGAGTGTCATAATTAAGCAATATTACACGAGAGGGTGTTGTTTAACGTGATTATTTTATTGCCACGACAGTGATGCGGTCAGGAACGAGACGAAGTCACTGAAGTGGCAATAATCACGTTAAACAACACCCTCGAGTGTAATATTGCAATTCTACAACAGTTACCCTTAAAACTAAGAAAATCGCTGATTTTTCTTCTTTTTTTTTAATGACAGATGTAGTCACTACGACCACAAATGTCCAAAGAAACTAGCTAGCCTAGCCACCGAGTTTGCTAGCGCTCTGGGAAAACAGAGCGGCTGAATTCTTTATTTTGATTAGGCATGGTGAACGGTGCCGGTTTGATCAACGGCTAGAAACCGTTTCAACCAATCAGATTGCTTCCTCTTAACGACCTGTTGTAGAATAATCATCTCCTCACCCCCCTCCACCCCTCAGCCAATCTGTCCCACAGGCATGCTACTTGACCATGTGCAAAACACTGGAGAGGCACACTCAAAACACCAGGGAAACGCTATACACGTACTTAAAAAGGCCCTAAAATACGGTTCATTATCGACTAACAGATAAAAAGGGGAGTGCTGACAAACCCGGAGAACTGCAAGAAGGATTTTTAACACGTGGAATGGAAACAGGGCTTTGGGATAATAGGGGGCGGGGGGGGGGCGCGGAAGCGTAACAGGCGAAAATGTCAAAACCTGGTGTGAGGATCAACCGGCTAAGTATGAAATACACACTGAGAGGTACCACGTCGAGTTAAACACGAGTTCATTCCAAAATGTTCAGTCTGCTATAGTCATCACATTTAGCCCTCCTATCCCCCTGCACTATTATAAGTGTATTAATACGGAGGAATACTCTGCAGATGTTCATTTCATGCAGTGAAAAAAAAAAAAACGGTAAAGAGAACATCTTGGACGGATCTCTGCTGGAACGCTTCCCAGAGTGCAGCTGTCGCCGTGTCCAGTTAAATTCTGTTCACATCATCCACCCCCCCCCCCCTTCCCACCCCCCCCACCTCTCTACCCGGTAGACAATACCTGTCTGCGATAAAACGACTGCCTGTGCATAAACAAAATGCAAATGTGGAATAGGGTGTATTCAGGGAAATTTCCCTTGTCATTTCTCTTTCCTCTCCCCCCCCACCACCCCACCCCTTTATGCCCACTCGCTCTTCTGTTCCCCGCTCCCTGCACTACTCTCTCTCTCTCTTTGGAAAATGTCTTTGATGTGTGTGGGGGGTTTTCTTAACGCTCATTTCTCCCACCACGTTTGAGAGCTTGCAATCTTTTTCAGTCTCACACTTCTCCCGACTAATTTATCTGAAACCCAAGGCTTTCATTCAGTCTCTCCCTCTTTTTCTCCGTGTGAGAAATGAGGCAGGGCTCTCTCTCTCTCATTTATCCCATTTTGGGCGTGAACTCCTTTTGGGTGTTAGCATTATGTTATGCTTTAGCTGTTGAAAAATAGCAGATCTATACAAGCTCATAGCGCGCCACGAGCTTGTATAGGTCTGCTACTTCTGAAAAATCGAAGAACGACTGACATAGAAACGTAGCTTTTTCAGAAAACTGTCAGGATGTAGAAGACATTTTTAGAATCTGATCTCAGGTCAGAATGGTAAACTGTCAGGATGTAGAAGACATGTTTAGAATCTGATCTCAGGTCAGAATGCGTTATGGGCTCATCCTCTCCCCAGTCCAGTCCAACAACCGCACATCATCTGCCATTCCCCGCTCCGCTGCTGTACTCTGGGAAATGTAGTGTTAAACCCATTTAGACATGAGGACGATTCTAAAAAAAAAAAATCTTCTAAATCGTGACAGTTTTCTTGAAAAAGCTATGTTTCTATGTCTGTGTCGTTCTTCGATTTAAAAGAAATAGCAGACCTACAAGCTCGTAGCGCGCCACTCGGTGGCGCGCTACGAGCTTGTAGATCTGCTATTGAGCTTGTAGATCTGCTATTTTTAGCTAAATAGCTAAAGCATAACATGATGCTAACACCAAAAGGGGTTCCCGCCCAAAATGGGTTAAACCCATTTAGACATGAGGACGATTCTAAAAAATGTCAGTTTTCTTGGAAAAACCTGTGTTTCTATGTCAGTGGTTCTCAATATTTCATGTCAAGGACCCCAGAAATTATATGTAATTGGCCGCCGACCCCCCATCTGAAAATATGTAGTTCCCTGGCTGGGTCCCCCCCCCCCCCCCCAAAGGCAAAGATTTGAGTTAGCTCTTAAAGAATATAAATTAAAAGATTAGCGCCACATTTTCACGATAAAAATAATAAATAGCAGATCTACAAGCTCGTGAGCTTGTAGGTCTGCTATTTTTCAATAGCTAAAGTAGAACATAATGCTTAAAACACCCAAAATGGATTAAAATGAACTCAGGATATTACAGTGAACTGATGTCACGGTGCTTCGAAAATCTGACTAATCTACGCTGTGAACATTTTCGGGCGGTAAAAAATGACTGTACCAGGGTATTTAATTAAATCTTTAAAAACAGCTACCACCCAGAAGAGGGGGAAATCCATGGAAATGTTTAATGTAGCTGTCATTTATTAATTAATATAAACAGAGAAATGTTGCTTGCTGCCGTGTGCCCTCTTCCACCTGCTGAGTTCCAGGATTCAGTCGTCCTTTGGTTTTGTCCTGTTCCAAAACAAACTCTTAATTTGCTGCCATTCCCCCCCCCCCCCCCCCCCCCCCCCCATCTGAAGAGTCACGCTCAATTTATTTTGAAATGGATCACATTTTGCTTTCAAATCTCTAAAGCTAATTGTAAGGACATTATCTTAAAGTGGACTGACTGAATCCGGGCTTGATTTTTATTTTATTTTTTTACTTTATTTTTTACAAGCCTCCACTTTTATCTTATTTCAGTAATTTTCTAGTTTCTGCTGCAATTGAAAAAAAGCATCTGTTTTTCCTTTTTTTTTCTTTTCTTTTTTTTTCTCTTTTGTTTTTGTTGCACATCAGCAGTTCTTAGGCCAGATAGCCTCAGCAGACACACTTGATGTGAGTGGTGGCAAAGTGAGTCATTGCACCCCTGCCTTGTCTGTGCTGGTGTGTGTCCATGTCTGTGTGTGTGTGTGTGTGTGTGTGGGGGGGGGGGGGTGTGCTGTGCTTTGTGGTGCCTATGCAGTGCAGAGAGAAGGTGGCTTTGGCCCCCGTCTGTGTTCCAACATTACTCTTTTTGTCTTGATTTCTTTTAACGGGTGGAATGTTTTATTCATCGCTTTATATACCTCCGCAATGCTTCCCCCTCCCTCCCTCCTCCCTCCCCACCGCTTGCTTTTTTTCTATTTTTCTCTCGGACTCTCCCCGTCGTCCGTTGATGTTGATGTTGTTGTTGTTGTTTATTGTACCTTCTTTCCTACATTATCAGTGTGTGGCCGAGTGTGGTTTTTTTAGTTACTTCTGTTTCTTCACACGTTGACAAATATTGTTCAGGATAATCTCTAAAAGATTGGCTTTAATGATATTCAGGTATGTGATGAGGAAAACGTTATGATGGGGGAACAAATTGATTTTTTACTGAAACATTTTTGAACTTTTTTATATATATTCTTTACTGCTGCTAATATTTACATGTTTAATTAAGAACAAAGAGCTTCCTGGGCAGTATGGAACTGTATGTGAGTCGTCCAGGGGTGGATGAAGTACACAAATGTTTTACTTAACCTAAAGTCTTCTGAAAGCATATATATATTCAAAGATTTGTGCCGCAGTTTCACCATTTTTCAAAAATAGCAGACCTACAAGCTCGTAGCGCGCCACTCGGTGGCGCGCTACGAGCGTGTAGATCTGCTATGTTTCAATAGCTAAAGTATAACATAACGCTTAGTTAAAACACCAAAAGGGGGCCCAGGCCGTAGCGTAACGGTCTGGGCACCGGACTGGTGATCCAGTCGCGGTGTGCCGCGGGTTCGACTCCCGGACCCGACACGGCCTTTACCGCATGTCATCCCCCCATCTCTCTCCCGTTTCCTGTCAGCCTACTATCTATCCCTTAAAAAATCAATAAAAGGCGTAAGCCGCAAAAAAATATCTTAAAAAAAAAAAAGAAAACACCAAAAGGGGTTCCCGTCCAGAAAACTATATCTGAATACTGTGCAATGTAAGGTAGTGTTTTCAAAATGTACATTACAGTATATTGCATCAGAACGTACTAAAAGTAAAAGTATTCATATTGCAGAATGTCCCATTTCGCACGTTCAAAATGTGCACGAAACCGTTGGAAAATAGCAGATCTACAAGCTCACAATGCGTCGCATCGTGGCGCATTGTGAGCTTGTGAGATCTGCTATTTTCAATGCATGTACTATTTTCAAATGCATGTACGGTTTTAGTGGTTACTGTACGTTTTGTAATAATAACCTAAATCCACAAAGTAACTTATAACTACAAAGTAAGTCATTTATTTTCAAATAAATGACGGTGGCGTAAAAGTACAACATTTGCCTCTTGAGACGTAGCAGAGTAGAAGTAAAAGTACTGTCAAATAGTCGAGTAAAGTGCAAGTATCGAGTAAAGTACAAATACCTTAATATTGTACTGAAGTAACAGTACTAAAGTAAATGGCACTTAGTCACTTTCCACCACTATTAAATGAAGGCAGAGATCAAATATTATCAAATATCATCAAATATTACATACTGCCCCATGGGCAGTATGTAATATGTGGGGCTCATGACTGCTCAGCGAACAGCTCTACCTCCAGAACATACAGTAGAGATCCATACCTGCCCTGACCAAGACTCGAAAAACACCTCGTCTTTTTTAAACTTCTCTAATAAAGTACCTCGATTCTTTTTTTTTAACCCATTCTGTACGGGAACCCCTTTTGGTGTTTTAACTATTGAAAAACAGCAGATCTACAAGCTCATAGCGCGCCACCGAGTGGCGCGCTACGAGCTCGTAGGTCTGCTGTTTTTGAAAAATCTTAAAAATGCGGCACAAATCTTTGAACATATATTCTTTCAGAAGACTTTTCTTTTTTAATTAATTTCGACGTAGGAACTAAATGGGTTAATATCCACCATCTCCTCATTTGTATACCTTTTTCTTTTGTGTCTGAGTGCTCGGATATAATCATACCTCCTTGGTATACCTTCTATAATAACGTTGTCGTCGTTGTCTCG
This sequence comes from Protomyctophum parallelum, assembly GCF_964188405.1. NCBI lineage: Eukaryota > Metazoa > Chordata > Actinopteri > Myctophiformes > Myctophidae > Protomyctophum > Protomyctophum parallelum. The sequence continues at coordinate 14,656,220 of NC_139709.1, forward strand.
TTGTGTGACAGGACAGCACTCTCTGACCAACAGCAGGGACCTGAGCGCCATGGACACCCTCCCGCTTAACGGCAACTTCAACAACAGCTACTCGCTGCGCGGCGACGGCATGGGCGACTACGAGGACGTGGTGGGGGGCATGGTGGGGGGGCGAGGAGGAGGCCCCGGGGGGGGCCACATGGTGGGCATGGTGGGGGGAGACCTGGGGGCCCTCGCTCTGGACGACGCCACCTTCGAGAAGATGATCATCTCGGAGATCGTCCACAACAACCTCCGGCCCCGTGGTGGTGGCGGCGGCTGCGGCGTCGGCCTCGCCGGGGCTCCCAAGGGCAACACCGCCGCCATGAGGGAGAGGGAGCGGGCGGCGGTTCCTCCTCCTCAGACCCGGGCCGTCATGGTGGACCGAGGCGGGGGCGGGGGCGAGGGCGAGAGCGAGGACGACGCCATCGTGGCGGACCACGCCGAGGCCTCGTCCCCTCCCCCGCAGAGACGAGGAGGAGGAGGAGGGGGTCACCACCACCACGCCGCCACCTTGGAGCTGCTGCTCCACCCTCCTCACCACAAGGAGGCGCTGGAGGCCCCGCTGCTTCCCCAGAGGACTCACTCCCTGCTGTACAGCAGCGCCCACAAGGCCCCCCCCACCACCACCAGGCCCCCCCTCCCCCCTACCAAGACCACCACCGGGGAGAAGGACGACGGCTCCCGGTCGCCCGACGACCAGGACAACAGAGACTCCCTGTACACCAGCATGCCCAACCTGAGAGACTCGCCCTCGCCCTCCTCGCCATCGCCCTCGTCGTGCCCCCCCGAGGAGGAGGACGAGGGGGAGGAGGGGGAGGGGGAGCGCCGTACCCCGTCCCCGAACCCGTCCCGGAGCAGCGAGAGGAGCGAGGGCGGCGTCTATCACAAGAGCATGCCCGAGCTGGGAGACGACGGCGGCGTTGGCGGCCACCAGCCGCTCTCCTACTACCACATAAACCGAGGCACCAGCGACGGGTGCATCCTCCCTGTAGCCGGCACTGATGAGGACTGCTTGCCCGAGGGGGGGGGAGGAGAGGCCCCCCCTAAGGACGGACAGATGCAGCTCATTACCAGCCTCTGAGCAGGTGGATAATATATATATATATATATATATATATATATATATATATATATATATCGCGCGCGCCGGCCGTCTGTTTTTTTTTTTTTTTGTTGCACGGGTCGGAACACATGGGTGCTTTTTTTGGTTGATGTCAAAAAACTGTTGCCAAGTTCTCTGCTCTTGCACTCTAAATGCCCTTCCTGTTTAGGATTTAAAAAAGGAAGTGAAATGTTTTTGTTTTTAGTTTTTAGTTTTTTTTTTTAAGTGGTGGAAATGGAAGGAACGGATGACTTTTTTTGCACACAAGACTTTTTAAAAAGAAAAAAAAAAGGAAAACACACACATGCTGCGCTCAAAAAAAAAATAAGTCCTTCTGAGACCAGACGTCTGTTGGACTGGAATTGCTCTGCCTGTCGAACTTAGAAGAGGTGCAGAGAACAATGTACAGACGGCTCTGTGTGTCGGAGAGACGTCTGGCGCCGTCCCTCTCCTCTCCTCTCCTGTCCTGTCCTGTCCTCTCCTCTCCTGTCCTGTCCTCTCCTCTCCTGTCCTCTCCTCTCCTGTCCTGTCCTATCCTGTCCAGCCTGCAATTGTATTGTATCGAAAGAAAGGTTGGAAGAATAAATGATGGATTGGGGTGGTGGGGGGGTCATAATCCCCACGTTTTAGAACTATGGAACACTCCGGAAATACTATTTCCACAACAAGGATGAGTTTTAGTCCTGAATTATAGGAATTAGAAGAAGCGTGTGTCTCCAGTACACCAGTCAGGACTATAAAAATTAAAGCAACCACTAATTCAGACTCAGGCCTTATATTTTTCTCTATTGCACATTTAAACTGTTGTCAAAGTTAACGGCTGAAAGAAAATATATTTTGCTGTACCACTAGTGTAAAGGGGGTGAACGTAACTCAAAGAAAAGGAACGACAAAAAAAAGAAATGATGAAATGGCATCCATTCAGTAAAGACTGTATGCTGCCTTCCTTTCAATGTCAAGAGGATAGTTCTGACAAACGTTGTTCAAAAATGGTGTGTTTTTAACTCTCACAGTTGACTTGTAGTATGTTTGAATATGAAAAAGATGTTTGGAGAGAATATGAAATACCATAATGAAATATCTCATGCCTCACTCTCTCAGTCCCTGCTTGTGAAGTGCTTTTTGCTTTCCATGAATGATCAGTTTTTTTTGCCAGTAGTATACAGTTACAGTATTTGTTAACACCATTGCCATGCACAGATTTGGAAGTGAAATTGGATACTTGTGTAATTTATTTAACTTTGAAAGAAAGTGTCAGGTTTCAATAATTTCTTTGTGTCAATGCGATCTTTTTTGCAGTCCTGCGAACACATTTCATTTCTTTGACACTAATTAATTTATTAACTGAGCTATTCAAAAAAATGTGGGGGGGGGGGTAAAAAGAACATGGTTGAAAAGTGACTTGTTTCAGCACTGTTAGGTTCATTTTATTTCTTTTGTAAGAGCCCATCATCAGCTGATATTTAATTCAACTCTTGTTTGATATTAAATAAATGTGAGATTTTTTTTCTTGTTCTCAGACCTCTTTCTCGCCCTTATTCGTGTTTTGCATAGAAACTCATGCATGACGGATAATAGGTAGTTAAAAATTGTCAGGGATCCTGCCAAGTGTGACTATGACGGTGATTATGCGTGGGCTAACAAGATATGTCTTCATCGGTTTTTTTCTCCCATCATCGGGCTCTGTGAAATGGGACAAAGTGGATAGGTTAATGTGATGTATATCCTCTCTGGCAACAGGTCTGACGCAACCCCGCGGTCGCGAAAGGTCGACGAGGAGGCTCTAAAAACTAAAGTAGTGATTTAGTATTTGTCCGAATGAGCTTCATCCATCCAAGGCGTCCTTGTTCAGCTGACCACCCACCTACTGTACTTCCAGCAGACATGTATCTAACCACTGCCTGAGTGGAACTGTGACGCACACTCTATTAGTCGGCGCTGGGTGCCAGTTGGCTGTCAGAGAGGCTGACGAGAGCGGGGCCAAAAGGCAGAGCTCTCTGCCTTCGTTCGTTGTTTGAATATCAGCCTCTCGCTTTACACAGAGCCGTCCAAAAAAAAAAAAAAAAAGGCCCTGTGTGAGATACTGAATAGGTTTGTAAAAGGATATGGAAACTTGGCTTCCGTTCAGCTTTTAAATCAAATTAAATACTGCACATTTGCTGATGACCCGTGCACAGTTCAACTCGGAATGGGGGCTTATTATGTGTGCCGTCTGTGAAAGCCTCTTTACTATAAAACATTAAGAGAACTGCACCGGCAGTGGACCTCACATGGAACTCGTATGACGATCACTTGGCGAATAGGAGAATCTCCGTGTTTTCATAACGGACAAAGTCATGATGGATGAACGCTCCGAGCTGCCGTTGGTTGCCAAGCTTTAGCCCATTCCGGGGCGGGAGGAACCTCCTTTTTGAGTTTTAACTAAGCATTATGTTATGCTTTATAGCTATTGAAAAATAGCAGACCTACAAGCTCATAGCGCGCCACCGAGTGGCGCGCGCTAGGTCTGCTATTTTTGAAAAATCATAAAAATGCGGCACAAATCTTTGAATATACATTCTTTCAGAGCGAACGTCCCTCCGTTTTTTTTATGTCGGGCCTACATCGGTTAGGGTGGATTCTTTGCATGATGCATATATATTGGTTCATTATCGGAGCGTAATCTGTGGGCGCTGCATTACCTCTCACCCTATTATTACCTTCAAGAACAGTGGATTGTGAAATGGAACAACGTACAAATGATCATGTCCTTTTCACTTTATGACGGCGAGGCTTTTTGAGAGTATACGAACACGCATCTTTTTTCTTCTTCTTGCCCGTTGGGCACTGGCCTTTACGTGGAACGACGCAAGTTGGAAATGCATGCCGCCCCCACTCTCAGACATTAGCAGTGTCTGTGTTCCTTTTATGCCCATATATGGAGTTCTTTGTCAGGCCAAACGCCCAAATACGGAGTCTATATGCAGACTGTCAGAATGATGTCAGAACAGGCCAGCTCCGTATTATTTATGGACACTGGGCAGGCCGGAGGCCCTGTCCTGCAGAGCCTGGGGAGAGGCCTTTTATGAGGGCGGTTCTGGCCAACCGTGGGTCCGACCAACTCGACACCGGCCACTGCACCTCCCTGTGGGGGTGTGAGACGCGTGTGTTGAATTTGAAGTCGGCGGGGCGAACGGTTCTCGAGTTCTGTGGATTACACACAGACAAGACAGAGACTTGATGCATTTATAGAGCGACGAGCAAGATGATTTTCCAGCCATATCTCTCGTCCTCAAAGTTGGATTTGTTGACTACCGAGTATATTACTTTCGCCATATAACCACCTCCTTTTTTATATAACGCAGGATATTAGCCATGCAAGCGTTTGCGTTTGCAAATGAAGAGCTGTTGAAGTTTCCTGGGGATGAAAGTGCTTCACACTATAATCAACGGATCTTTTATCTGTTCACCGTCAAAGCCCAGCTTTCACGGGGCAGTGGTATGTGAAGGCTAATATTATATTATAATACGTGTTTTCATTTAGGTGTGTTTGATGTTACAGCCTGTGGACCTGGAGATTATAATTCAATGTCCATCATCAAAAGACATCAAACAAGATGCTACATTCAATTAATGTGATCACAGAATCTATTCCAAAAGGTGGTGGATGCTATGTGTGCATTGGATGCACAGATATGTGCATCCATTATGCATGTGCATGGATGCTTGTCTGTAGTGTGTAGGTGTTTGGAAGGGAGGTGTACTCTAACTGCATTGTAATAAGTTAACATACAGTGTGCCAAAACCCCGAAATGAACATTGTGTTAAAGATGGAGTGCCTGAGGGGCTGATAGTGTGGCGTCACTATATTACTGTTTATTTCATTGGCCCGTTTGACTGTCAAGGGTTCATCCTCCAGGAAGAAACCCTAAATACAAAGTCAATACACCATTGCACATAAAAACAACTCCAGGGTGTCTAATGAAGTACTGTCACCTCATAGACACGTGAAAAACTGGAAAAATATCGTGGCTCTCCACCTTTAAAGAAAACCATTTTCTGACCTATTCCAAGAGAGAGAGAGAGAGAAAACATTAGAACGAAAAAGGCGTTCTTGCGGACAAATGTTTATATTCTAGGATAGCAATCTTTTAGCCAGAGAGCGGGAACTGTGCATAATTACATTAGTACGGGGCACAAAGTAGACGGCGTATTGGTTTACCTCAGGGCCCCTGTAAATGCACAGCTTACATTCCTGTGCGTTTCACTCTGCAGAGCAGGAAGATAAAGAACATCTGAATATTATGTGGCTATATGCTATCCTCGCGTTGTTCCCTTCTCTGCTGCTGGCTGCCACAGTCAGTCACACTGCACTGCACCGCCGCTGCACTTCCTCAGCTGTGTGTGTGTGTGTGTGGGTGTGTGTGTGTGTGTGTGTGTGTGTGTGTGTGCGTGCTTCCCTTCCCTGCACACTATATAGCTCCAGTGAAAAGGAGGAATTTCTGCCTATACACAAACGGCAAAAACAAACTACAATCAGATTAGCTCACATTTCAGTGGCTCTGTACCGTGTGCGTGTGTGTGCGTGTGTGTGTGTGTGTGAGAGAGAGAGAGAGAGAGAGAGAGAGAGACACACAGATAAATTGCATACACCCATATGGTAACTACAATTTGAATCTTCCAATGGTAACCTACAAATCATGCTGAGCTGTTAGATGTTTCCCTTTGAAATGTCCTAATGATGCAAATATGCCATTAAAATAATGGATACGTTGTTATCCATTCTAGTGTAGGCTACTTGTGCCGTTTTAAGGCTTGCTATAGGATTTCACCAAAAACTGTCCCTTCCCAAAAATAATGCATTATAGGAGGATGTTAGGACTGACCCACAAGAACGCCTATTAACATGATATTACGTTTTGCCATGGTTTTCAGGACCTCCTCCAGTTCAGCTGAAAAAGGCTGGATATGTTTTCTGGACGACGTGTGTGTCGGAGACGGAGGAGGAGAAAGAGAGGCAGACGGTCACAGGCAGAGAGAGGATGAACGACTGTGACACATGAGAGTAGCGTTCCCCGAAATGTGTCAACAATTTCATCACTCCGACTGTAAAACCGTCATGGCTCTCTGAAATACCTATACTGACTGAATTGGAGCAGTGGTCGTGTATACCCACTGTGCCGCACCAAAGAACATTTACTTGTAAAATATTTTGAGTGTTTTCAGAGATGGGCCGTATTTTAAATGATAAAATGTGACTGTGACAGCATTTATTTTTAATCCATTTGTTGTATTTTAAATACATAAAATGCACAATATGTTATTATTTCATTTTATTATCACATTTTAAACATCCGCGCAGGTTTTTTTTACTGTGGAATAAGAAAAACAGATGTCACCCACCCAAGTGAAAGGCAGTGTAGGGGGTGGGGTCTTTCTTATTGAGACAGACTTCATATCACCTTGCCTAGAGTGAATGAAGCTTTGTGGACATTCACATTTGCATTCAATATTTTTCAATACCGGTAACTATATTACTGTATAACTCATGAATGGGTGTCACGCTCAGTATCCTGGTGTCAGTATATTGGTGTCAGTATATTGGTGTCAGTATATTGGTATCAGTATATTGGTGTCAGTATATTGGTGTCAGTATATTGGTGTCAGTATCCTGGTGTCAGTATATTGGTATCAGTATATTGGTATCAGTATATTGGTGTCAGTATATTGGTATCAGTATATTGGTGTCAGTATATTGGTGTCAGTATATTGGTATCAGTATATTGGTGTCAGTATATTGGTGTCAGTATATTGGTGTCAGTATATTGGTGTCAGTATATTGGTATCAGTATATTGGTGTCAGTATATTGGTATCAGTATATTGGTGTCAGTATATTGGTATCAGTATATTGGTGTCAGTATATTGGTATCAGTATATTGGTGTCAGTATATTGGTGTCAGTATATTGGTATCAGTATATTGGTGTCAGTATATTGGTATCAGTATATTGGTGTCAGTATATTGGTGTCAGTATATTGGTGTCAGTATATTGGTATCAGTATATTGGTGTCAGTATCCTGGTGTCAGTATATTGGTGTCAGTATATTGGTGTCAGTATCCTGGTGTCAGTATCCTGGTGTCAGTATATTGGTGTCAGTATATTGGTGTCAGTATATTGGTGTCAGTATATTGGTGTCAGTATATTGGTGTCAGTATATTGGTGTCAGTATATTGGTATCAGTATATTGGTGTCAGTATATTGGTGTCAGTATATTGGTATCAGTATATTGGTGTCAGTATATTGGTGTCAGTATCCTGGTGTCAGTATATTGGTATCAGTATATTGGTGTCAGTATATTGGTGTCAGTATATTGGTGTCAGTATATTGGTGTCAGTATATTGGTGTCAGTATATTGGTGTCAGTATATTGGTATCAGTATATTGGTGTCAGTATATTGGTGTCAGTATATTGGTGTCAGTATATTGGTATCAGTATATTGGTGTCAGTATATTGGTGTCAGTATATTGGTGTCAGTATCCTGGTGTCAGTATATTGGTATCAGTATATTGGTGTCAGTATATTGGTGTCAGTATATTGGTGTCAGTATATTGGTGTCAGTATATTGGTATCAGTATATTGGTGTCAGTATCCTGGTGTCAGTATATTGGTGTCAGTATATTGGTGTCAGTATATTGGTGTCAGTATATTGGTGTCAGTATATTGGTGTCAGTATATTGGTGTCAGTATATTGGTGTCAGTATATTGGTGTCAGTATCCTGGTGTCAGTATCCTGGTGTCAGTATCCTGGTATCAGTATATTGGTATCAGTATATTGGTATCAGTATATTGGTGTCAGTATATTGGTGTCAGTATATTGGTGTCAGTATCCTGGTGTCAGTATATTGGTATCAGTATATTGGTGTCAGTATATTGGTGTCAGTATATTGGTGTCAGTATATTGGTGTCAGTATATTGGTGTCAGTATATTGGTATCAGTATATTGGTGTCAGTATATTGGTGTCAGTATATTGGTGTCAGTATATTGGTGTCAGTATATTGGTATCAGTATATTGGTGTCAGTATATTGGTATCAGTATCCTGGTGTCAGTATATTGGTGTCAGTATCCTGGTGTCAGTATATTGGTATCAGTATATTGGTGTCAGTATCCTGGTATCAGTATATTGGTATCAGTATATTGGTGTCAGTATATTGGTGTCAGTATATTGGTGTCAGTATATTGGTGTCAGTATATTGGTGTCAGTATATTGGTATCAGTATATTGGTGTCAGTATATTGGTGTCAGTATATTGGTGTCAGTATATTGGTGTCAGTATATTGGTATCAGTATATTGGTGTCAGTATATTGGTATCAGTATCCTGGTGTCAGTATATTGGTGTCAGTATCCTGGTGTCAGTATATTGGTATCAGTATATTGGTGTCAGTATATTGGTGTCAGTATCCTGGTGTCAGTATATTGGTATCAGTATATTGGTGTCAGTATATTGGTATCAGTATATTGGTGTCAGTATATTGGTGTCAGTATCCTGGTGTCAGTATATTGGTGTCAGTATATTGGTATCAGTATATTGGTGTCAGTATATTGGTGTCAGTATATTGGTGTCAGTATCCTGGTGTCAGTATATTGGTGTCAGTATATTGGTATCAGTATACTGGTGTCAGTATATTGGTGTCAGTATATTGGTGTCAGTATCCTGGTGTCAGTATATTGGTGTCAGTATCCTGGTATCAGTATATTGGTGTCAGTATATTGGTATCAGTATATTGGTGTCAGTATATTGGTGTCAGTATATTGGTGTCAGTATATTGGTGTCAGTATATTGGTGTCAGTATATTGGTGTCAGTATCCTGGTGTCAGTATATTGGTGTCAGTATCCTGGTATCAGTATATTGGTGTCAGTATATTGGTGTCAGTATATTGGTGTCAGTATATTGGTGTCAGTATATTGGTGTCAGTATCCTGGTGTCAGTATATTGGTATCAGTATATTGGTGTCAGTATCCTGGTGTCAGTATCCTGGTGTCAGTATATTGGTGTCAGTATATTGGTGTCAGTATATTGGTGTCAGTATATTGGTGTCAGTATCCTGGTGTCAGTATCCTGGTGTCAGTATATTGGTGTCAGTATATTGGTGTCAGTATATTGGTATCAGTATATTGGTGTCAGTATATTGGTGTCAGTATATTGGTGTCAGTATATTGGTATCAGTATCCTGGTGTCAGTATCCTGGTGTCAGTATATTGGTGTCAGTATATTGGTGTCAGTATATTGGTGTCAGTATATTGGTATCAGTATCCTGGTGTCAGTATCCTGGTGTCAGTATATTGGTGTCAGTATATTGGTGTCAGTATATTGGTGTCAGTATATTGGTGTCAGTATCCTGGTGTCAGTATCCTGGTGTCAGTATATTGGTGTCAGTATATTGGTGTCAGTATCCTGGTGTCAGTATATTGGTGTCAGTATATTGGTGTCAGTATCCTGGTGTCAGTATATTGGTGTCAGTATCCTGGTGTCAGTATCCTGGTGTCAGTATCCTGACACCAGGAAAGAAACTAGTCGGAATATTGTGTTCCTTGGACTCCTCATGCATAGAAGGAAGCATGAGGTCAGTCCGCTGCCCCCCCCCCCCCCCCCCATGTTGGCAGAGGAAGTGTAGCCCAGGATTACATTAGATAATTGACACTGGGTGAAAAAAATGGGTTGCAAAATCGTGGGATAAAAATGATAGAAAAAGAAGCAATGCCTGTTTTTCATTGTGCATTTTTTGGTCAATGTTGATCCATGCCAAAGCTCAGCAGTCTATTAAGCCCATATATGGGAATGTCAATATATGGCCATATAGAGCGTCGCAGTCCCTCCCCCTTTCAGAAAAACGAACCGCCCAGGAAATGAAAACGCAATGCATTTCCCCATAGGCAGTTCTTATTTAATTTATTTAAAGACCTTTTAAGCGTCGTACGAAGCCAACTCTTGTCGTGAGTCGTTTTCTACTTTCTAATTATTTGTTTGGCCCAAAAAATTATGTGTGTTGTCATGATTTGTCACGACAAGAGTTGGCTTCGTACGACGCTTAAAAGGTCTTTAAATAAATTAAATAAGAACTGCCTATGGGGAAATGCATTGCGTTTTCATTTCCTGGGCCGTTCGTTGTTCTGAAAGGGGGAGGGACTGCGACGCTCTATTGTGCCAGTCTCATGATAAACAGTGTGGTTGCCGCGACGCGAGTCACACTTGCAAATGAACCAAGTTGGTACAACACAACCATATATGTGGAGCTGACTACCATATGAATAGACTATGTGACAACCAGGTACTGTATAGTCTGGTGAGTGGTGACCACCAGAGAGACAGGTGACAGCCGGAACGTAGACGGCACCCGTGTGAGCAGTATGGGTTAGCGCCTGTGAGGAGGAAGCCCAACAAACCCTCGGTGAGGCCTTTAGGAGGGCCACTCAAGCCACAAGCGGAGCCTGCAGCACCACCTTGCTGCTCAGGTGGAGTCTGCGGAAACCATTGCAGCTTAGGAATCCTGTCCACCACTCCTGGATGAAGTGTCTGGTGCTGGGACTCTCACTCTGGTGCAACGCACAGGTCCCGGGCCTGGTGAGAGCAGGCCCGAAGTGGACTTGGTGAGACGTAGGGGGGCCCGGACAGGAGAGCCTATAGTACTTCCATCCCAGCCCTGGCAGAGTATAGTTCTGGAGTGGTTCCAACGGATTGTGTGGCCTTGGCAATTCCCTAATGGGACTGATCGAGGGTAGCTTCTGGGACATAAGTCGGGACTTGATCACCCCGGATGGGTCGCCCAAGTGAGGGGTATGATGTTCGAGAGCCCCCGAAACCCCGATGACCTTGGGATACATCACTGAGGAATACGTCCCAGTTGAATCCATGCCATGTTATTATTTATTTTTTTTGGTTATCATCACGGATCTCTGAATATCACGACACTGAACTCATCAAACCCTGGATTAGCTATGCATGGATTGAGTGGAACTGTACGTACCACTATAGATCTGCATCACCAGACACCAGATTGATAATTTTAACTCCTGCTTCTCAACTGTGCCGTACTAAGAAGCTCTGTTGTTTCAGCGCTTCTCACCCTTCAGGCGTCTTACTGGTATATATAACCAGGATAATCTATACTTTCACTCATGTACTGGAGTCCACCAGTGAAAATATGTCAACAATTTGATCACTATATACTGTCATCATGATCAAATTGCTGTGCTGACTTAAATATTGGACTGGAGACATCACATCACACCCATGACCTGTACAGTACAATATACAATATAGGGCTGCGAATCTTTAGGTGTCCCACGATTCGATTCGATTCAATTCCGATTCTTGGGGTGACGATTCGATTCAAAAACGATCTTTTCGATTTTTCCGATTCTCGATTCAAAAAAGATTTTTTTCCGATTCTAAAGCAGTTTTTTATTTTTATTAAAAACAATTAAATAGAATTTTAGCATGATCTACTCCAGTCTTCTGGCATGAAAGCAGAGTACATTTAGTAAAAAGCTTGTATAATTGTAAAGGTTTTATCAACTGAATGATTTAAACACACAAAGGTTAAATCTCTTCTCACTCAATACCAGAACAATACATTAGTATTAAAACAGGTGTAAAATAAATACAATTGGCAGGCTTAGCTTAGCTGGTAGTAAATTTTGAAATGCAGAACTTTTCCCCCAAAAATGTAGAAACAAACTTCAGACATATTCAGACATTTTATAAAATAGTGAAAATAGCTGATCTCACAATGCACGTAAGTTTGGCTATTTTCACAATATTTGCAATGGGGCTTAAGTGGGTCAATTCATTTTATATTTTTGTTAAGTTTGGTTCCCAATTAAGAGTCCCTTCCTAGAAATGTAGCGAAGTCAAAAATACAATAATTCTATTTGAAATGTAGTAAAGTGAAACTCATGTCTTTGCAAAAAAAAAAGGTGGTGGGGAAAAATCCATTACATAGTGTAATGATATTTTTTAGGGCAACTTACATTTTGAGGTTTCAGCCTGAAACTCTGGCTTTGAAGTTTCTGAACCAATCAGAGCGTTGCATCCCTCCAGGCTATGGGGTCTCAAAGTCTGTGACTTCCTGCCCCTTCTCAAGAAAGCTTAGAGAAGGAAGAGAAGTGGTCACGTGACTGGGCTGCGCCATGACACTTTCATGGGAGCCAAATTCACACCGGAAGTGCAATGAATACATGGCAGTGAATGGAGCCGGCTGCTTCCTGCACATGAATTTCGTTTGTAAACAAAGTGACAGGGAGACATGGGGATTATTTCTAACCTATACACAACCTATATATATATATATATATATATATATATATAATAGTAATACACTGTCTGGATGTCATCTTGAATTGGATTAAAAACTGAGTAGTTCTTTAATCAAAACCAGCTGTGGAGGAGGTCAAATGAAGCATGGGAATCAAACTGGTGAGCTTCATTTCTATTGGCTTTTATTGATGTGTAGCCTATCTCTACACGTCATCACGCAGCACGTTTTCAGGAAGTAATTAAAAAATATATGTTTATGGACTTTTGATAATATATTTTTGGCATCCATTGTTAGGTATGCCCATATGATGACCACGGATGTCGTCTAAAAGTGTTTGTTAAAAGTTTGTTTAAAGGTTAAATCACTATATTGTGACAGTAATCATTGCAGAGTGTTTGTTCAGTAACAGAGGTCTCTCTGTCTCTCCAGCTCTTTAATAAACAGAAAATACATTTTCAGGAAGGTGACAAAATGTCAGCCAATCAGGAGAGAGTAGCTATTTATGAGCTTAATTTTTTATAGTGTTCAGCTGGTTCCAATTTCGTCTGCTCACTTCTTTGTGTCACCACTTACAATTCCACATGTGTTTAATATAATCTGTATCATGACTGTGTTCTCTATCCTGATTGGATAAAATTGGTATCCCAGTTTCAGTTTCTGGAAATGCATTTTCTGTTTAATAAGAAGCTGGAGAGACATGGAGACTCCTGTTACTGAACAAACACTATAGCAATGAGTACTATCACAATATGGAGCTTTTTAACACTTATTTTAACCCATTCTGGGTGGGAACCCCTTTTGATGTTTTAAGCATTATGCTTTAGCTGTTGAAAAATAGCAGATCTACAAGCTCATAGTGCTGCGCCAAATGCCGCCCTATGAACTTGTAGGTCTGCTATTTTTTTTAAATCGTGAAAATGTGGCGCAAATCTTTGAATATATATTCTTTCAGAGCCAACGTTTCTTTTTTCTTTTTGGCTTTCGCCTTTATTTTTTATTTTTATAGAGGGACAGACAGTAGGCTGACAGGAAATGGGGGGGAGAGAGATGGGGGAGTGACATGCAGTAAAGGCCGTCGGGATTGGGAGTCGAACCCGCAGCACACTGCCAGACAAGGTGCCTGGACCGCTGAGCTACGGCCCAGGCCCAGAGTCAACGTTTTTATCTTTGCTTCTGGGGGGGGTCCATGGAACAACATATTTTCAGATGGGGGTCGTCGACCAATTACATAATAGGCTATAGTTTTTGGGGTCCTTGACATGAAAACCTTTGAGAACCACTGACACAGAAACTTTAGGTTGTTGTGATTTAGAAGACATTTTAGAAAACCACTTCCAACTCCCTTTAAGTACAGCACTCAATTAAAAGTTTAGTTACATGTCCACCACACCCTACAGACCGTGGGTTTTATGTGCTGGGCTCTTTCTGCTCTAATAATGGTGATGCATTCCCTTAAGACGTTGACATAATATATTGCTCTTATTAGTCCAAAACTAATCCAGGTATTCCAGTAGGAGCGGCTTTCTCTGGAGAAAAATTGTCCTAAATTCCAAAAAAAAAAAGAAAAAAGGGGGGCGAAAAAATTGTTCTCCAGGTTTCCATATTTGAGACAACCTTGGAAAACGAGAACAAGCGATGGCTGTATAATTGCAATTTAACTTTTTAAAACTGTGTTATTGTTCAACAAAATTAATGGGTTTCCGCTCATTAAAACGTGTGCAAATCATTTTTATTTTGAGTGCAAATGAAAATACAAACGTGTAAAACACATTTGACAACAATCTAAAAATGTATCGTAAGATATATGATAATTCTCAATCTGAATTCAGAGAAAGAGTCATGAAAACATTTGTGTGTGGGTGTGTGTGTGTGTGTGTGTGTGTGTGTGTGTGTGTGTGTGTGTGTGCGCGTGTGCATGGCCTAAAATTGTCTTCTAAAACTGTTTCAACATTAGGATATTTGTGAGATCAGTTTATTTGGCGTTCATTGTTTAATCAAAGTCTAGATGTTTAATCAAATCCAGATATTTAAAAAGCATAATTAAGGTACCAGTGCCTATTCACTGGGGACTATGTCCACCCCCTGTGTCCAAGTTAGGCCGGACCGCATACGTGCACGTACATGCCGTGTGTTTCATGTCATGACTCATGAAAGGTGCTATACAAATAAAGTTTTATTATTATGATTTCATTATTACTACTACTGATAATAATAATAATAATAATAATAATAACAACATTATAATACATTATATGAACATAATACTTCAAGGGTCAAATAATGCTTTCTTTCACATATGCTTTCTTTGCCATTGCACAGCAGAGTGTGTATAAATGTACTCTCTAGTATAGACTCCGCTGCCGGATCACTGGGAAGGTTTGCAGCGTTAAAACAGCAGGGTGTCTTTGACTAAATGCTCCATTTAAAGGGCTTTTATTCACAGCTTATTTACTTACAGTAGTCTAATCACTTACGCCACTTTCTGAACCTGAAAATACAGTGTCGAGTACAGTAACATGTGGAGATAATCACGAAGCTAAGAAAATCAATGTCATGGTCGACGGGGCTTTCGAACATTCAAAGAACTATGCCCCATGCAAACTTTCCTTTTGGCTATTGGTTTGGAAATCAAAGTGACAGCCGGGCTATAGAAAAGGAGTAATGTGAAGAAAGGCTTGTCTTTTTCCAATAGAACTATTGGGGGGATTGTTGCACACTGCTTTATGTGGTGACAACATTTGATCGTTTTCTTGTATTCGTTAAATGAAATCAAATGTAGGCTTATTTTCAACAAGGTTTTGTGTTACACGAACGCACACACACACACGAGCGTGCCCGCACACAGGCACCCGCACACACACACATGCACACACATACATGCATGTGTGCGCACGCACGCACACACATGCACACACGCACGCACACCAGAATGCATAACATAACTACCTCACTGTGTCTCCGTAAACACTCAAGCTGTTTACAAGCCTGAGAGAGTGCCGTGCATCACATTACTGGATACAAGATGTTATCTTTTTTACCGTCAAGAACATCTTAATGTCGCCATAAACACACGGCACGTCGCCGACCAACAAGTGACGGCAGATGTCTAGAGGATGGTGAAGACAGAGCACGGGCCGATCAAGGTCATCACTATACAGCTGTGCCACTACAGCTTCCTGCCAATATCGTCGTAATTAAACCAAAGGAAAAGAAACGAAAAGAAAAGAAAAGAAAGGAAAACGTCATCTAGGTCCTGCTCGCACATCATTCATAATCACAGTTAAAAGAGGCATTGGACCATTTAGGACTTGCTGATGGG
>NC_139709.1:14676784-14768763 GCF_964188405.1 Protomyctophum parallelum
AACCCGCAAGCAACAGAAATCCAGATGTAGGTTACTGCCAAGGAATTCCAAAATCCTGATGTGCTGGCCGACGGGGAGACTACAAAACCTTCCCCATGTAAATAACGTCAGCAAATCACCCCCTATGCACCCCCCCTTTATAAAGAGTCTGGAGGCATTTAAGCCAAGACAGCCATGAGAATACAAACCGCATGTCTTTTTCTGTTAGGGTTTCTTAAATCACCCTCAGCACAGTTACAGAGAAAATATATATCAGGGGTCCATTTTGACAGGAACAAGTCAGGCAATGGACGTGGACGCATGACGTCCACACAACCTGGGGATAGAAGGTGGGGTGCTGCTAACTTGTCAGCCATAATTGGCTTTGGCATCAACATCGCATGCTAATGTATGTCTTCAAAACTGGCAATGTTTTCTCAACAAATTGTTACACAATATCGCAGTTACTTTTACTGTATAAAAAAAAGAAATAATAATTAAAAAAAAAGAAAAAATACTTCAGACGTCTATTTATGGAATTGGATTGCTGTTCACGGTCTTTCTTTTGGTGAACTTTCTACCTTCCTTGACTCTTGCATGGCCCCGGGGCCCGGCCGGGGTCTCTCAAACTCCTGCTCAGTTGGTCCGGGGGGGGGGGGGGGGGGAGGGGGGGGCAGTGGCAGGGCCTTGTGTGGGTCACCGCCATGGATTACACAGTGTGAGAGAGAGCACACGCTGCACGGCTATACTCCACTATACAGAGGCAGATGTGTGTTCCACTGGGCACGTTCTCCCCTTCTCCCCAAAAAGGTGAAAAGAGTGTTCCTGGCGGTGAAAGACGGCCTGTGATGTTAGTCTGTAAGAAATTAATGCTGCTGCAATGTGGAAAGTCTCTGGTGTGGGTGCATGCCGATTACACCTGTTTTCTATTCATTTGTGTAATCGCATGCCTGAAAAAGTGTCATCGTTCCCTCATTTCAGTTTTTTGGGCCCTGACTCCACCGTGCCTTCATATCCATTTTTCTGACACATGCAATCTCTTTTGACAAAAGCGCGTTGATTTTTTTTCTTTCTTTTTCTTTTTTTTTCTCCCTCTCTTTCTTCCCCTCCCCCTTTTTCTTCCCATGAGCCATGTGAGGTGTTATTCGCCAGATGTTTCTCTTTCTTTCTTTCTTTCTTTCTTTCTTTCTTTCTTTCTTTCAACATTTTGATTTGGAGATGTGTGGCTTCTAATGATGGTGTCAGAATGTAGCAATATGTAATGGTGGTGTGGGAAATGTGGAAATGTTCAACAGCAGGAGAAGGATCTGCGTAAATGTTAAGGTTAGGTTTTGGACGTGGTCCCTATCTGGGGGGACTGCCACTTTACTATGCTTGAGATTCTCCTGCGGAGAGCAGAATGAGGTCTGGACTGAGTAACACTTCAAATACTAGAGATAGAACGGCTTGTTGTTTGAAAAGAAAGTGAGCAGTCCTTCCCGTTTAACATTTTCTTCATTGAGTAAAAAGCTGGAAAGGGAAACAGTATAAGTGCATAATAAAAAGAGTGCAGAGAATGGAGCCGGTTAAAAGCTGCAATCTATAACAGTCACTGTATTTACTGTATACGGTATATGTACTGTATTTCCTGGGGTTTCATTTTGAACCTATAGGTCTTTCTCATGTTGGTGGTTTGGAGACAATATTTCACAGTTGAGGTCCAGTTAGGATGTGCCCCCCCTCCCCCCCCAACCCTCGCTTCACTTTTTATTGTTTTCTTTCCTTTTTTTCTTATTAATTCCATTCTGTACGGGAACCCCTTTTGGTGTTAGCATTATGTTATGCTTTAGCTATTTTCTTTTAAATTGAAGAACGACTGACGTAGAATACATTTTTAGAATCTGATCTCAGGTCAGAATTAAAAACTGTCAGGATGTAGAAGACATTTTTAGAATCTGATCTCAGGTCAGAATGTGTTAAAGTAGGTAGGTTCTTTCCTTCCTCTTCCTTCCTTCAAAGTGTTTTTTGGGTACTTAGAAAAGTGCTATATAAATCTGAGCCATTATTATTATTATTATTATTATTAATAAGGGTAGTAATAATAATAATAATAATAATAATAAGGTGCCCGCTAGCCTAGTGGTCCAGGTGCATGCCACATATACAGTAGGCTCTTGGCCTGACAGCGAGTCGCGTGTTCGAGTCCCGTTCATGACGGCCTTTGCTGCATGCGTGTCTCTCTCCCATCTCTCTCTCCCACTTTCCTGTCAGTCTCCACTTGTATCTATCAATAAAGACAGAAAAGCCAAAAACGAATAATAAAAAAAATATATATATATATAATAATTATAATAATAATAATTCACAAGCCTTTGAATCCCTTACACGAGCCTGCACATTTCTATTTTAGATTATTTTGCTTGTTTCATTATTGTCTTATATTTCTGCACTGTATTGACATGTGAAGCACTTTGGTACAACGAGAGTTGTTTTTAAATGTGCTATATAAATACATTTGATTTGATTTGAAATATAGCAAAAATAGCATGATCTACAAGCTCCAAACTCTTTTGAGCTGGGCAATATTCTTGCTACTTTTGTGTGACACAGAATGATGAAGTGGGGCATTAATTTATGACAAAGGTTAAGATACGGGGGTGAGAGGTTCCTGCCTGTACATTCAATGTGGCCCTCTGGAGTGAGTGTGGAAATATAGTGGCCCTCTGGAGTGAGTGTGGAAATATAGTGGCCCTCTGGAGTGAGTGTGGAAATATAGTGGTCCTCTGGAGTGAGTGTGGAAATATAGTGGCCCTCTGGAGTGAGTGTGGAAATATAGTGGTCCTCTGGAGTGATTGTGGAAATATAGTGGTCCTCTGGAGTGAGTGTGGAAATATACTGTTGTGGCCTTCTGGAGTGAGTGTGGAAATATAGTGGCCTTCTGGAGTGAGTGTGGAAATATAGTGGCCTTCTGGAGTGAGTGTGGAAATATAGTGGCCCTATGGAGTGAGTGTGGAAATATAGTGGGCCTCTCCATCATAAAAGTCGCCGACCCCTGCACTATTATGGTAGTATACCGTCACGTGTACTAATCTATTCTTTGTACAAAATAATATATTTAATAACTCGCTAAATATAAGTTGCTGAACAATTTTCTAAAATACTCCTGGGCTGTATCACTACGCCCTACACAAATATCAATAGGGACACTTGAGTCATTCCTAAATTACCTGACCTAATTACTTGGTGGAGTGACTTCTGGTGTGTTTGCGTAACATTACCCCCAAATTCATATATTATGCTCTCCGCCTTTGACGAAAATACCCTGTGAATTTGGCTCTAAACAAAGCACTACAGCGGGCCAGTACACACATGACATGTATGAGCTGTGACACGTCAACATGACTGGTTGTATTTATGCCGGCGCTCATTGCGACCGACTTGCCGTGCGAGTCCACTGTGCCAGTCACTAAAGGTTAATTAGCTATCTGGAAACTATTTCAGCTCTGCCAAGTTTGTGTCACTTCAGGTATGTCTCCATTTAATATGTCTTCCGTTCTAAGTATAGGTGGCTGGCACCGGCTCAGAATATATATATGCTTGTCCTCTGTGCATAATCATAACGACAGCACCAGAGAATGCAATAATATGGCATGTTCTGAAAAGGAACCTTCCTATAGCTCAAAGGTCACTAAGCGTGTGTTTTTCCAAAGCATGCCATGACAAACATTATTATAACAAGGACCTCCATGTACTTATACATGTATGTTTGACATATATCCAGGGTCCTATTAGGTGTGTGTGTGTGTGTGTGTGTGTGTGTGTGTGTGTGTGTGTGACTGTGTGTGTGCGTGTGCGTGTGTGCGCGACTGTGCGTACGTGTGTGTTTGTGTCTGGTCATCCATTTTTAATGCTGGTGAGGATGTGTTTTATTCCTGCTTCTGCAGACTGAGTTAAATACATGCATTGCCTGTTATAGATGGGATATGTTGCAGAATATACTGTAGTGTAGGACTGTTTGACCTATACTGTATGCGTATGTATATACATGTAAACCACATGTATGAAGACTGCATATCCCAATTTAACTATATACTCATTTGTACAACAAATAATGAAAATATAGCTGATGTACATGCTCACTATGTTGGCTATTTTAACGTTTGAATGTGTTTTAATATGTTTTTCTTTTTTAATTGATTTTTTCTTTTTTTTTACAAATTCAAAATAAATTGGAATATCTTCCAAAACTTGGAGCACAGAGGGTGAATGTGTTTTTTTTTAATTACATTGTTAAGAAAATGTCCCCTCCGCCACTATTTGTTCTCTCTCTTGCTCTATTTTTATTTCTTAATTATTTTTTTCTTTATTTTTTTTTATTTTTTTAATCGATCCCTGGAATATTAGTCTCTTGGGCCAGACTGTTGGCTCACACCGTTTTCCAAATTCTTCCACCTAAACATGTGCAGTATACAGTACTGTATGTAGCATTCAGAGATTATGGAGAGACTATATGCATAAATCCTTGCAGCCGCATACAGTATAGGTCAAACAGTCCTACACTACAGTATATTCTGCAACATATCCCATCTATATATTTATGGGATTTGGGTTGTTGAGATATGATACAATAAGAAAACAGAATCAGGTTAATTTAGTAGTTTGCCCTTTTCTTGTGGCAGAACAGAAATAACTATGTAGTGGGCCCGTAGAAATGAATACTGGTCCTTTGTTTCTAACGCCGAGCTACATCACAGGCATGTATTATGCAGTACAAGCCTATGTAGCTATATATTCATACCCCACATTGCGTAGTTTATTAGCATAATCAAACATCGTTGTCTGAAATGCAGCCGTCACGTCGGTGTATTTCTTGTACCTGCCATGTGTTGATGTTATCACTTCTGTTGAGACAGAGTTATTGGCACACAATTCACTAGGGGACATCAACGCCACTGTTCTCTATGCAAAACAGGGGGAAAGCTGCACTGCTGCTTCATATCTGTAACTCAGTCAATTGCCACTCCAGACGGGATATGGGATTTTCCACGGCAACAAAATGCATAGGACGATGTCATATTGTCACATTTATCGGTTGATATCCATATACTGCAATGCTGTGCATACTTGAATTTAACATAATGTGATTAGGGTTCAATGGAGAAAAGTCATGTAGTAAGGAGAGATGCTGATATCCAACCTGTCATCTTAACTTAATCACGTTTTCCTGCACGCACCATGGAAATGCAAACGGACACAAAATGTGAAAGGGGGATCTTGTTTTTCCAACGAGAAATGAAAATATTAATCTTTTGATTGCAGTTACAGTAACTATTTCATAATTCATTTTTCGTGTCAATCAAGCGCCGTTTTTTCAAAGGCGCATATCAAGGAAAAAAGGCGCAGGCCTCGAAAGCATCCAGCTTGAATACTAAATCATTTCATTTTAAGAAACATTCTCTTATCTTTACATTGAGTGAATCATTAAAGAAAGAACCAAATCCATTTATGTTGGGTGCAGGAAAACTAGAGTGCTTTTATTCAATGTTATTGACTTGCCCCACATAGACATCAATGAAATGAACAACTCATTTTGCACATGACTGTGGCCTCTCCTATGTAAGATTAAAATCAAATAAATGGTGCTATTTGGTTTTGCTTGCCGTGAAATCAGTTTATGTTTAACAGTTAAGCGAGAGTAGAGTAGAGTGCGTGCGCGCGCGTGTGTGTGTGTCTCAGAGAGGGATAGATAATGAGTGTTTGGGGGGGGAGAGATACATTTGGGTAAAAGGGGTGGAATTGATTTCTCGCCAACAAGTTCAAATAGAAGACTATTTTTACATTGTTCACTGTTCACAGTGACTGAGTGCTCCGTGTGAGGCATTAGTTATGCTGACTGCAGGCTCATAAATAATATTTTACTGCAGTGATGAGATGTGTGTGTCCGTTAGCCTGACATCTGGGTTTTAATTCTCAGAGAGAGAGAGAGAGAGAGAGCGAGAGAGAAAAAGCCCATATCTGCATGATCCTACTAACACAAGCCATCTGAAGAGAATACAGATGAGAGGTCGTCTCTCTTTCCTCGCTAAACCTCCTCAAACATATCCCTGCAAGGCAACGCACAGTAACCTTGCTTGATTAAACATTCCTTTCTGCTCTCTGCACTCAGAAAGCCTCGCCTTGAGCATGTATAGCCTATAGCGCACACATATACGGCCGTGCACTGTGTTCAGCACCTTAGCTAAAAGTGTGCTATATAGGACTGTGGAAAAGGGATTTGGAAATGAAATATTTTAATAGTGGAGTGGATTCTTACGTGCGTCGGTGTCAGTGACTTGGTGTGGCCCGTGTGGAGGGATGCGTATTATGCATACGAGGGGTGATGTATGTGCATCTGCAAATCAATATGACTTCATTGCACGATCATGGGCTCTGTGGGACTTATTATCATCACTCATTTTAATGAGGTAGCAAGTGATAGGGCAACAAGCTCACATAAGAGAGTAATGCTCCGCGGGGAGAGTGCAAACAGCGCCACCAGATGGTCTTGGCCGAGGATGAGCGGAATACCAAACAGGCTCACACACGCAGTCAGAGGCACTGAAAGAACAGTAGCATGTTAATGCCCTGATTTATACTTTCTCATACGACTGTGTCTCGTTTTTTTTCCACTTGAAGATCGGTTATTTGTGGTATAGGCCTATAAAGCGCGGCACCGTTGCAACGACTAACTATATAGGTTTAAACATGTGTCTCGAAATAGAGCCGAGAGGGTCACTGGAGACAAGGAAAAAGAAGAAAGAAGGAAAAGAAATTCTAAGTATTCCAAAATGGAACTATATAGAATGAGACGCACATCACATCACACTTTATGTTTCCATGAACGTGATGTGCGTGCTACAGTGAGCTTATTTTGGGGGCACAACGGAAAGAGAGTATAACGGAGGTCGGGGATATGGAGTCGGGGGGCCATGCAGGGCGTGGCTGTTCCAGCTTGAATAAACGTCATTAGTGCTGACAGCATTTCATATAGCCGTGGACCTTACAGTACACATTGGGGATGGAACACAAAGGTCAGGCTGCATAGCTATACAGTAGTTTTACATAACAGTTTACATTTGCAGCCTAACATGGCCACATGGGGACCTTGTGGCAATCGTCTTTACAATATCCGGTTCTTTTGTCATCAGATCAACCATTCCCTCATCGCCTCAAAGGCCTCAAGGCACTGGCTGAAAATTGGCGGTGAACAAAGAGAATATCGGTTTTCGGGATTAGACATTTTGAATTATTGCTGCGACGGTAACAAGGAGACCTATTAGGCTGGGACTTTTTTATATATAGAATAGAAATCCTGGACATAAAGGAAGCAAAGGTTGCCCTTGAAATGGAAACAAAAATAGATGAACTGAGAATAACCACACTGTGAAGACAGGAATCGTGCTGAACACAAAGAGGTATATACGGAAGAGTCCTGGAATCTGCTGTATGAAGTAATATGTATTAGTTAATGAAGCTCCTTTTTCTCATCACTGATCTTATCCTGTTTAATAGCCTTTTCCCCTTGGCCCACACTGCTGCACAAACGCCAGCATATTGCTTCCTCGTGCCAAAGGCAAAAAAACATGATTTAAAATTATATAAACGATTTTTACCTCTGATATTCTGCATGGTATTCAGATCCACACACATAGTCACGTCTTATTTCAGGAGACGAAAGGCAGGAACTGTCAGATTGCATAGTGGGAACAGAGGCAGTGGTATATAGTTTTATTTGCCTGGAGTTCACCGCCTGACTCCGCCATCCCGGCGCCAATGAATGGTTCCTCCACGCAGAAAGATCGGAATATTCACATGCAAAATAAATGTTGGTTGAAGTCTAAATGGTTTAATGGAACAAATGCAACAATCGCACTTTTGGCTCCATGGGACTGGATAGTTAAAAATCACTATAGGGTCAAGCCCTAGACCTTTATCAGGACTAAATTAAAAGAGCAGGTGGTGGTATATAGACTACGCAACTGCTTACACACCACTGAAAATAAATACATAAAGCTTAACTCTAGATTAACCTGATAGGATATTATCTTGGCAAGTCATTATAAATTACGACTACACTTCTGGAACTTTCACACAATCCAGCCAACAAACCACTTTAACTTCTATCCCAAATCTAATTGAATTGTACATGTTAGATCCCCCATAGCATCTATAACCGTACGTTTTAGTATAGTGTATAGTTTTTCATCCACGCGGATAAGTACTGCACAAGTATACACTTAGGACTGGATAATATCGCTAGTATGAGTCATCTGAATCGGAAGCTTTTTTGTTTTTACTCCCTAAACCAAGCAAGAGTGTATAGCCAGAAAGAAAGAAAGGGTGGTATAGAGGTGGGGCGGGGTGGGGTTCGGGTAGGATGGAAGACTTCAAACGGATTGATGAAATGTATCATCATCAAAGTGAACGTTCTCCCTGAGGGGGCTCATCCTTTGCTTTACTGCAGACATTATAAGTAGCTCTGAAAGCTGCTTGTCTGTGAAAGTGACAAGAGATGCCCAGGTCACGCAGGTTTGATCCTGAGATATTATCACCACAAAGCCCCTCCCTGTGATGTGCCCTATTATACTGCTGCTGCTGGCCTGAGCATAAACTATATGGGATTTATACTTAACACATGATGTGTCCACAGACGTCCTGGGCACTACATGCGGTAATTCCTAGGACGTCTTGTGGACGTCTTGGGAACAAATTGTGTTTTAACCCATTCCCCATTCTGACCTGAGATCAGATTCTAAAAATGTCTTCTACATCCTGACAGTTTTCATTCTGACCTGAGATCAGATTCTAAAAATGTCTTCTATGTCAGTCGCTCTTCGATTTTTCAAAAATAGCAGACCTACAAGCTCGTAGTGCGCCACTCGGTGGCGCGCTATGAGCTTGTAGATCTGCTATTTTTAAATAGCTAAAGCATAACATGATGCTGACACCAAAAGGGGTTCCCCGGAGGGCAGCATTCAGGAGAATAGTTTTTTTTCCCCAGAAGTCTCCTGAACTAATTAGTTTTTTTGGAAATCCATACCACATCTCCGGTAGATAAAGATTGCAGGGTTGTGCACCGAAAATAGCTGATCTACAAGCTCTCAACGCGTTGTGAGCTTGTATAGATCTGCTCTTTTCGCTATTTTTATCCAAAAGTGCCCTCTTACGGGATTTCAGCCCCTGCCTCTATAAGGGCCCATTCATACTCCTATTTTACCGCTGTTTCAGCGCTGTAGTGCCGAAATGATTTCGGCTCGTCAGAAGTTTTCAGTAGCACCGAAGAGCCGACTTTAGGACGGTACCCGCCCCCCCGAACCTCAAATGACGTCACATTGTAGGCTCTACAGCGCCGAACCGAATTTTATTCGGCTCTAACACTCTCTGCACGGAAAAGAAAGAAGCGGTTCTTTTCACCTGACAGGAAGGGAGTTTCCGGTTCTGGTTGGACGTAGCGCGTGGAAGGAACACATTATCCGACCAGTTCCTTTCCCCTCCATCAGGCGCCCCGGCTGGCCAGGGGGAGGCAGTTAAGAGACCAGGATTACTGCATGTTTTTTTTGTGAGGGTACTATCTACCCTATAGGGGACACGGGGAGAACATGCAAACTCCACACAGAAAGGCCCTTTCGCCAAACCCGCCTCGGCTATGGGCACTGATGGCACAGAGGAGGGGCGTGCCCACAGCGTCCCCAGCGGGAATCGAACCCAGGACCTTCTAGCTGTGCGGCGACAGCACCACCGACAGTGCCACCGTGCCCCTCGCTACTTCGCTGCTTAACACGCCGCACAACCACGTCTGTTTTGATCGACTTCCCTCTTAAGCCGGCCGTATGCCAGGAAAGCTGCTGCTCCTCCTACAGTACTGACTGTACCTGTGCTGTCAGCCTTGTGATGTTATCTCAGTCACTGAGGTATAAATCAAAGCGTCAGCCGTGCAGGACAACAATGTGAAACACATTGTACGTCTGCTCTCTGATCGGGATCTCACTATGACCGGCGTGTTATACCCAAACACCTACAGATCCAACCAATGGTCGCCATGGTTACGACTCTTTGCATATCACGCATGCACACACACACACACACACACACACACACACACACACACACACACACACACACACATGCTATATACACGTATCATTAAAGCAGTTGAGACGAATAACAGTCAAAGTCCATAATTTAGTCTGACACCTCCCCGAAAATGCCTAGCTGTCCTGACCCCTTATCCATCATTTATACATTATGGATAATTAGTGTGGACTTGGGACTGTTATTCGTCTCAAAGTCTCAGCTAACATTTACCCTATAGTGACAAATGAAGAAGTGCATTAACAATGGTAAAGAGGTGGAATTCCGAGGAGGGAGATAAGGACTTATAGCAGGCAAAACAATATATAGTCTTAGTCTAGACAACTAGATACTGACTGCAGTATTATGAGCTCACTGGTGGTGGGACTCTTTTATCTGAGACCACGCATGAGTCATGACAAGTCACTTGTCATTGCAGGCAGCATTATACAGCCTGGGC
Organism: Protomyctophum parallelum; assembly: GCF_964188405.1. Classification (NCBI taxonomy): domain Eukaryota; kingdom Metazoa; phylum Chordata; class Actinopteri; order Myctophiformes; family Myctophidae; genus Protomyctophum; species Protomyctophum parallelum. The sequence continues at coordinate 14,687,313 of NC_139709.1, forward strand.
CAAGTATCGTAAACGATTATGACCAGTGTCACATGTCATATATCCAGACTGGCATTACACAGGATTTATACCACGGCAGTTCAGGTTTAATATTAACGCAGGTCGTTTGCCATGGGTGTTTGCATTGGTTTGAAGGATTTATGTCGAGACTACTCCCTGTCCACTGCCCGGCTGGTTCGTGCAAACGGGCCTTTATATATGTGTCGCGCCCAGAAGTGGAAAGATGGGGTATGGAAACACTTGAGAGTGGTGATGTAACACTCCGTATAGATGGGGGTGAGGGAGGCCGATATTTAAAGGAGCTTATTGAGGCTGTAGCTTTTCACTCTGGCTTTGATTGTCTTCGCTTTGATCTGGTTTGGGGCTGCCATGTTGTGCAGTTGTTATCCTACCATAATCTGCCGTCTCCCAAAAAATGCTGCAGTGTATGGAAGACAGACTGCGTGTCGGGTGCCTAGATTTGTGAAGTATTTTCAACATCTCACATTAAGTATGCATGACCTTCGATGTTGCAAAGGGGACCATTTATTTAATTAAAAAACATCTTTCAGTCCGTACCATAGAAGATAAATAATGTACATGTTTTGAAGTGCAATGAATGAACACAACTCTTGCAAGGGCAAACCTGAATGCAATTAGCTGTATTTTGTCAGTCAGACTCTAACCACGGAGTGGAGGCCTACGTACTGAAGATGGAGAGGTCACACATAACACGTTCTATAGGCACTGAGAGGCAAATTGGAGCCAGGAGTTTGATGGGAATACATTTAAGTCAATATGAGCCGGGTGGACAAGCGCATGTATAAACACTTTGAATTATGGGTACCTTTGACTTTTGGCGGTTCAGGAAAATAAAGGAATACATGAACACATGTTTCAGAGTTCTTGTTTTTCATCGTGCACACTATATCATTTTATTGAGGTGTCTAAAGAGCACAGTTTGACTGTCAGTTTTCACTTAGCGGATGTCGAAAGCTAGCTGTCACGGGAAGAAAGCTATGACTTTTCTTTTTATATATATCGGGAGATGGTGCTAGAGTCAAAGTAACGATAATCCCTAATTACAGGTGTTCACTGGCTCGCGCTGAAAGCTTACGAATGGTAAATGTGCACTTTTAGTCAAAACACATTAGTGTCCATTAGATTCACACGTTCACACACAATCCTGCCGTGTTCTGGAGAGGGATATTACAGGATGGGGAGGCACCTGTCAGCAAGGAGTGTTGTGCAGGAGGAGGGGTAGACTGAAGGCTCTACGTCCTCCCGCTGGGGGCTCCTCCCTGGCAGGTAAGTCAGTAGGATACAAACAGCAGTGACAACACACAGAATGTGTGTTGGGGAGGAATCTATTGGTTGGCATAACGACTACATGCATGCGTGTGAGCGTGTGTCCTGCAGTGGTCAATGGGTGTGTGTGTGTGTGTGTGTTAGGCTGTTCAACAGTGATACTTGGTGGTCAGGTCACTCAGCCAATTGCCGTACTCAAGTGGACATACCGGTACATGGGGACGGACAGACAGACAGACACACAAAGTTGTTAGTTGGAGCAGTTAGGCACCGCTCAATGACAGGTAAATATGAGAACACAGGAACTACTATAGGGGTGCCACTTCATGGATTAAATTAGCTGCTTCTGCAACTGTCACTTTGAGACCATATTGTTTTGCCAAACAACTGTTGGGCAAAAACTCATTATCTTCTGGTTGTTAAATCACAGGCATTCAAGTTGCATAGTGCTGCACTCCAGCCTGCCAAAGAGGACAAAACAACTTGGAGTTTTCCCCACATGAAGCCACAACAATGGAGACCTGGCTCTATTGAAAGAGAAGCGAGTAGACACAAAGCCTTATGGATTTCAGATCAACATTCCCAGACACACATACGTATGTATACACACTATATGATACCTCTGGATGCCCAATAGAGCAGCGGGTCTGAAGCTCCCGTCAGAGAGGGACGAGGGCACCGCGAGCTGCAAATCCCTGGATCAACTGCCTGGAACTCACAAGGGGCATATTACAAACATGGGGCTGAGTGAAGCTTTAAGGAACTTGGATCATCACAGATCCAAAGGCAAGCTCCGCACTGCATACCGAATACCTCATTGTTCCCAGATTGCACAAGATCCTATTTTTCTTTTGCCGTCTCACAGACCTTAAAATGTCTTCATTTAATTAATTGGGTGATGACCTTACTGTTTTTTCTTTCTCCTGTATGTATACGTTGATGATTGAAATACTATAGTTACAAAGAATTACCAAAATGTGACCCAACAAACCAGACAGTACTATATTGGTTTATGTAACAGGTCATCTGAGCCTTCTTGACTAGGGGCCAAAGTATATAGTCACTGGAACTATGGGTGAGCTGTCATCCGTGTTGACACACACTTGGAAAACCCTTTTTTTGCAAGCACACTCATGATTTGTATCACCTGCATGTCATTAGACCACAAGGTAGCGTTTGCTAGCTTTAGCAGTGTGAGCGATAACATAGCCAAGAATCACATCACATCACATCACACACACTGACACACACACACACACACACACACACACACACACACACACACACACACACACACACACACACACACACACACACACAGTCACACACACATATGATCGGTCCAGAGCAGAAGAGAGGGGAGTACAGAGCAAGAGATCACTGACTGTGTTTTTTGATCTTAATTACATAAACAAATGCGTGATTAAGAGTTGCTGTTGTATCACGGGCTCCGCGCCAGCTGTTTGAGGCAGGGGGAAGACACAGCTGTATACATGTGTCTTTGCGCAAGAAATCAAATGTCCCATTGTGCTCATCTGGAGTGAATTAGGCTGAAAGGAGGGGAGGAGGGGAGGGGGGGGGGGCTGCAGGCTTTGATATACAGAGGAGGAAATGGGTAATGTCCTGGAACCGCATGCAACATCCTAATAGGAGCTGGTGATTGATAATGAAGACATTGCCAGATCATCGCTCTGCCGCAACCATCCACTTCTTCTTCTCTCTCTTTAATCACCTCACAACCTTGGATTAGTGCAAGCATTGGGGTTTGATTGAAATGGGTGCATTCCTTCCTTCAGCAACACTATGGGGCGGCCATCAAAGACACATTGCTAGAGAGAGAGGCCCTGCGCAAACTGCTGTGCAAAGCCTTTCCCCTGTTTTCTAAATAAAAAAACAACCCCACAGGATTTGGGGTATAATGTCTGATGAAAAAGGCCCATGAGCGGTACTATAGTGGCCTCGGGAGGAGCAAGCATGCACAGGAGTTGCCAGGTAGAATCCTCGGACTGATAAAGAGGTCTGTGGGATGATGATGAAGACGATTGGAGGCCTGAGAGTTACTGGTGTCATGATCCTACCCAAACCCCGCCTCCTATAAATTCTTCTGCTGATATCCCTTGAGGAAAGCACTTAACCCCCAACTGCTCCAGAGAGTCAGCAGCCAACAGAAGAAATGTCTGCTTATACTAGCCTATAGCCACCCCCTGTGTGAGAATGTGTACAAGCTTCTTCCTAGATGCCATACCATGCACGTCCCATATACCCCCACCCCAATAACTAGTACATGTTTAAACTACATTAGCCAATGGTTATTATTTGTGTGTGTGTGTGTGTGTGTGTGTGTGTGTGTGTGTGTGTGTGTGTGTGTGTGTGTGTGTGTGTGTGTGTGTGTGTGCGTGCGTGTGCGTGCGTGCGCGCGTGTATGTGTATATATAATAGATGTGATGAATGCATGCATGGTAATTGGTAAATGATGCAGCATGTGGCACGGCTACAGTAGCCTACTGGCCTATGTCTTAACAGACTAAAAAGAAAGCAAGGAAGTATGCAGGTTTTCATTCATTCATTTCAGGGCATCAATCATTCCCTTTGAAGCGTGCATGGCCGACCTTGCTCCCGAAGAACATAGGAAAGTCAATATGGACAGCAGCTGGTCATTTGGGATGAACATGACATGACATACTGTAGTGTAGTGTACTAGTGTACTAGGACTGTTTGTTTTACTGAAATGACTGAAAAAAGATTAAGTTCACTTTTCACAAATGAATGTCTTTCCACACATTTGAATGAAAAAAACGAAAATGTATTGACCTTTTCACACTTATAAACATGGAACAACAATACACATGGGAACAAGTTTATTCCCTGTGTACTGTTCTACACCTAAATAAACTTGGATCCAAGCTGTTTCCTAGCAACTCAATTCCACATGTTTTTTTTCCCCCTTTTGTGTATATTTGTAGGATATTTCTTTGAACGTTTTGATGAATTGAAAATAGAGGACCCTTATGTAAACAAGTCTTAGTTCTTTTTCTGGTTAGCAGATTTGGTATTGATCTGTACTACAGTACTTCCTTGAACTGTACACATTCTAAAAACTGTTTAAAAAAATGTTCAATCAATAAAATGTTCAATCAATCAATCAATCAATCAATCAAGCTATATTTTTCTTCACTGAACAATTAGGCTATGACATTTTGTTTTATTTGTTTATAACCCTACTGTTACTTGTTAGAGACAATATTTGCACTATTTGTCTGGACAGATAACACTTGTAATTGCCATAATTGATAATTCCATTGGAATTTTCAGCAGTGACCATGTGGCATGGCATGTGCATGTGGACTCGCATTTGTGTAACAACGCAATATAAAGGAAAGCAACTTACCAGGATAATCTTATCAACCGATATTCAATGGAATGGATTATCACGGAAATGTAAACAAAAAACAATCACAGGACGTGACGGGTTCTGAAGAGTTTCATATTTTGGAAGGTTCTGGGCTGCTCAGAGAAGTCAGGTCTATTCAAAGTTTTCGCCACATACATGCACTCCTACATAGCGCATTGCTGCCCCCTAGTGTGAATGCAGTGATACATCACAATGATTATTGTTACACCGTTTAGGAAGCTTTATGTAGGCCTACAAGAAGTTAATACTGCCTATAATCCTGCTACCATCTCATCTGTCTTGTAGCTATGTATAGAAAATCTCACCCATGTGAAGTGAGGGGCTCTCTTATCATCATGAATTTAATATTTGTATAGGACAAAGTTTGTGCACACACCAAAAGTGGAAGGGCCCTCAAAAATAACAAACACCATCCAACCTTGAACCTATTGTCCCATTGTCTCTTTTATGATACCGAAACCTCCATATAGGCAGGCTGGCGGGGTACATGGAGATTTCTGTATCTGTCCACGTCCCTTATGGAGTTCTGTGTCAGGCATGCCCAAATAGCCTATGTCTAGGGCAGTCTATCACTGGTCATATTGATGACATCATCATACTCATACTTTTCGGTTCTATGGATATTTTTCTGAGATCTGCTGAGCCGACCAACTTCCCACACCCTTGGGTCCTTGGTTTTAATAGCACACCAGTGAGCTGGATGCAATCCTACCTGGAGGGGAGATAAAGGGGTGGGGTCCCCCCTGTGAGCTGTGGCATTCCACAGGGAAGCATACTAGGGCCTTTACTATTCTTAATATTATGTAAACGACATGACTTCAGCTTGTGACTGCAACTTGTTCCTGTTCGCAGGACTGCTGGTCTCAGACAGAAACAAACTGCAGGTTGAAAAGGCCCTCAGCTCTGAACTATGTAGAATCTGCACATGGCTTCGCTAGACAAACTATCATTACACCTGAGTAAAACTGAATCCATTCTCTTTGCAAGGCAGATGGCTTATCATTTACAGTGGGTGAGAATATTATCACACTTAAATCTGTCCTGTGATAAAATGGACACAAATATAATAAAAAAGGTCAACCAAAGAACAAGATTCCTATACAGGATCTCCTCACTGGTCAACAAAAACACCTTGACAGGAGCCCTTAACAGGAGCCCTCATACAAGGTTTCTTCGACTATGCAATGCATGATGTACCTTGATGGTACGACAGCACCTCAAAGGCCCCCAAAACAAAGTGGTCAGGCTACTACTTGGCCTTACTCCCAGAACCCACCTCACCCCTGCCCATTTTGATAGGCTGGAATGGCTTAGGGTTGACGACAGAGTAGGCTACAGCAACTTGCAATGGGCTTGGTCTACAAGATTCGCTACACCACAGGGTTTGACGCTATAAGATCTCAGAGGCAACTTGCCCTCAGGTCATGGCCACTTGCCCCCCCAAAATATATTTTTTAACTTGTATAATATATTAGTGTTTTTTGTCTGGTGAAACCTGACTAGCGAAAGATCATGAAATTTAGAAGACCTAGTCTTGCATGAAGAGTCATACTGAGGACCTAGTCCTCGAAAGCGAACTAAAGACGGTTGCATCCCCCCAAAATGTGCACCTGCCCGGTTGGGCTGCCGGGTAGCAAACTTCCCCTGCCCGACCATTTTATTCACGACCATTTTATTCACCCGGTCAGTGTCAACAGTGTCAACCCCTGCACCACTATGTGTACCTGTCAAAATTCTTTCCAAGTCCACAATCACAACACGAGAGGGGTTAAAGAAACCACGTGCAACGCAGATTCGGTTCAAACAAGGGTTCAGATTAATTTCGCTCCTATGCCACTAAAATGTGGAACGTCTTACCAACAGCCATTAAGAAATGTGAATCCCTAGACTCCTTTAAAATCGCTCTCAAAGAGCACCTACAGATGGCTGCAATTCGCCCCTACACCTATTTTTGTGTGATCCTATAGCATCATTGTATAATCGTAACACTGTATGTTTGCAAACTAATAAAGTATTCAATCAATCAATCAATCAATCAATCAATCAAATCAAAAATCACACCCGTGTGAAGTGAGGGGCGCTCTTATCATCATCATACATCATCTCATTCCGGCCAATCACAATTTGCGTCCTCACCTTCGTCTTCAATGTTTGTGTTTAAACACAAACACTCAAAGCTGTCCATTCAAAGCTGTCCATAAATGGCATTCAATGTTTGTGTTTACACAAACCCTTAAGCTGGACATAGGAGGGGCCGGCCCCCTCAAAGAAAATTGGCTTACACTTCACAATAGTCAGTAAATTCAGACGTAACTAACGCTTAATGATGAATTCATGATTATATATCATGCATTCATTCATCATGGAATGTTGAAGTCAGTATTTCTTAATCAAAGTTAATGGCCACACTTGGTGGGCTTGAAGATCAGATTTTTCCGTGGCTTCTAGGCCATCTAGAATCGATGAGTGGTCATCATAGGCGTAGCGAGGAGAGACGATCGGTCTCTCTCTCTCTCTATGGTCGTCCTCAGACGAGCCCTCCATCGTCGCCTCCAGTCATCCCGGTTCTCCATACATCTGGCCAGCTCGTTGGTGCTTTGCGCTCCCTGAGTCCTGCGTCGTTCTTGAGTACATCCATGTATGTTAGTGGCAGTGGTGGAAAATGTACTCAAATGTTTTTTTACTTAAGTAAAAGTATAAATACGGCAATGTAGATGTACTCCGTTACGAGTAAAAGTCCTGTATTCAAAATGTACTCAAGTAAAAGTCCAAAAGTATTGGCATAAAAATGTACTTAAAGTACTAAAAGTAAAATTACTCATTTTGCAGAATGTCCCATTTCACAAGTTCAAAATGTGTACAAAATCTTGTGAAAATGGCAGAACTACAAGCTTGTAGATATTTTCAAATGGCCAAAATGTATGTAGGGCTGGAGTGGTTAATGGATGTTTTCTAATCAAAATTACAATCTCCAAAGTAACTAGTAACTAAAGTTTTCAAATACAATGTAGTGGAGTAAAAGTACAATATTTTTATCCAAAATGTAGTGAAGTAGAAGTGAAGTATTGGAAATTGGAAATACTCAAGTAAAGTACAAATTCCTCAAAATTGTACTTAAGTACAGTACTTAAGTAAATGTATTCAATTACTTTCCACCACTGGTTAGTGGGTGTGGGACGGCCCTCGTGGTCGATGGTTCCCACAGCACCAGTTTGCTGGCTGGCAGTTCTTGATGTCTTTGGCAGTGTCCTGCTGTAGTCTCATTCTACCGCATGGCTGCTGTTTTCTGGCTCACCCCATGGGTATTCCGTCATTCAGAATCTTGTTGGTAACACTCTTGCTGATGTTAAGTACTGCACGCAACACTCTGTTGTATAGCACCCGTCAAGAGACTTCTGGAGGTTGGCTTCAGGGTCCAGCATTCACTGTCGTCTAGAAGTACAGACTCCACAGTTGCGTAAGAAGAACACGAGTTTGATTTGACGGTATAGGTTGGAGAGTTCCATACACCGGTCATGCCTTTCAGGGCCCTCCATGCAAGTGCCTTCCTCACCTTCAGGTCTTGCTCGGTTGAGTTGACCCATGAGTCCTTGACTTCCTTCAGCACAGTGTTGTTGTTCCTTCAGCACAGATGTTCCGGTGAGATTTTTGGTGATAACCTCCGTTTTCTTGCCATTTAGCCCAAGGCCAACCTTGGTACACTCCAAACCTTGCGGCACACTCTGTTCAGGAGTTCCTGTGCTTGTTCCACATTGTCGTCGGAGAGCAGGCTGATGTCGTCCGCATTGTCCTCAACCTCTCAACCTCCTTGGTGTTAGTGAAGCCAAGATCCTGCTAACGTCCACCGATGGCCTTGCTGCTGTGCAGTGATTAGTCCAGGTCACAGGACTACGGTGGAGTCTCTGGTGGTCAGAATAAACGAGGGTAGAGTGACGAGGGTCTTCCAAGTTGAAATGGGTCACACATGGTGGTCCAATGTGGGATCATCATCATCATTAATAGTTAATAAATTAATTGAACACATTGCTGCTCGTGTAACAGGTCTAGTATGTTGCCTTCCCAAATCATAGGCCGCCTTCCCATTCCAACCATATGAATTTGACAGTTCATAAACCATAATAATAATAATAATCATCTACTGATAGGTCTATATTTTGTTTTGTATGCTACGGCTATTACTGTTACCCAACCCTTTCTTTTTGAGCCGAATGCAAACGAAAATACCTGGGTACCGACTACCGATGGTGGCAAGCTACCCATACCCTACCCTCTCCTGTACAAAATACCAAAACCACCAACAACTATTTTAAGCTTTAGGTATGTAGAGGAGGGTGTGGAAAGCTCATGTCAGACAGTGTGTTCAATGATCTAACCACCATGATGCACAAGAACCAGGAAGCTGCTGAAGTTTGTGTTGAAGGAAGGCAGATAGACAGATAGACAGACAGGCTGCAGGGGCCAATCCAAATAAATACAACAGGGCCAATCCAAATAATACTAGTATAGGGCCAATCCAATCCAAATAGTTAAGGACAATCCAGACACTGTAGGGCCAATCCAAATACTTTACAGGGCAGGCTGTATAGGGTCCATTCGACCCAGTGTATACTGCAGTCGCGTAGAAGAGTCAGTCCACAATATACATAACACAGCAGCCACGGATGCGTGCACACAAGTCACCGCTAGCCTGCTGAGCTGCATGCCAACCAGAGAGATAGGAATTAGTGGAGAGAGATAGGAATTAGTGGAGACTGTGTAGAGTTAGTACCACTATACTAGGATAGAGAAGCGACCGGGGAGATCATTGTGTACGAGAGAGGGGGCGGCTGTGGAAGGGATTTAAATCCATCTTTCACATTTGGACCCGCCTTTTCATTTGGCCGATTTCCAGCCAGAAGATCAACGAAGAGGGGTGGGGGTGGGGGTGGGGGGGGGATTGGAAGAAAAGGAAAAGAAAGCTTGGGAACGTCCAATATCAGCTAGTAGTTTGTAGCTATACCGCCATCTCTCGCATCAGCCTTTATAGCCGTGTCTTCATACCATGGGAAACGCTGCCACCGCCAAGAAAGGCAACGAGATAGAGAGCGGTGAGTTGTTGGGATGTTAATATGCTGCCTTGTATTCAATAGAATTGGCCCTTTTTTTACACAAATAAAAGCGCTTGTGTAGCTCTATAGCTATACTTGCTACTGGGCTGGCAAAGGCAAAGCCCCGTTCGTCCCCACTATAGTGGCAGCCCCCTGATCATAGCCTAATTTTATTTATGAATAGCCTACTTCGTCGCTCGACAAAATGGGACGAAAAGTGCATTTACACACTTCCACCCCCCCCAGCCGGTCATTTTGTCGAGCGACGAACTAACGATTTGAAAGGCAGCGGACACACACACACTGCACAAGTTTTGTAAACATTGCCCGTCTGGGTGTTTTTAAGTGCTTTCGGGCTTCTTTAAGCGACGTAATCAATGAAATAACAGTGTTGCAAATACAACAGCTGAAAACACACAAAGGCCTAAAGGTTATAACGTTAAATGCACTATTATAGATCTAAAGATAACGGTCGCAGAATGCTGTCACATAAGGAAACATTGTAAAGAAGTGTGCATCGCCACACTTGGGGGAGCATTGACCGCTAAAAGAAGTTGTAACGGGACAAGCAGATGCTGACTAATAAACACTGATCTGCATGGGCTGTTGTATAACGATTGAATTGCAAATGGCATCAAGTTTTGTTGACCAGTTAGCATGCTAGCGTTAGCTATGGTGGAGGGGGGGAGGATTAGCCCACATCAGGCCCTGTCAGTCCCTTCCGTTGCCTCCAGATGATAGCCGTTCCCTGGCCTGTACACACACCCACACAAGCCGAGGCGTGTGGTTCATTCCTGTAATAACCTACTGTGGAAAGAAGAAACTAGGCTAAACATCGCTAGGTTAATGTGGGCGAGAGACGTAAATCCGCTGTCATTTGGTGGCTGAGCATTTATTAGAGCACTATCTGTGCTGTGCTGTCCCAGTTCAAACATTAAATCATGTGGTGGGTATGTTACAAACAACTGTATATACTGTTATATAAATATATATATACTGTATAATATATATAATATGGTATGAAACTGGTTCTGCTCCAGACATCACCAGCATGTCATTCTCGAATAGATAAACAAAGCTTTCCCTCTCTGTGCAGCATAGTGCCCAAATATGGTGAAGAAATGACAAATGCCCTTTTTCCATTCATAAAACCAGGCCCTATACTACAAGCTCGCGCACGCCACGGCCGCGCGCTCACACACACATCCACGCGCGCGCGCAGGTTCAAGGTTGTGCTTTATTGTGTTACAGCATGTGTACAGCTGAGCTGTATAATTATTTTTTTCGGCTTCCTGCCTTCATAAGAAATAATACAAAAATATATTTAAAATAAAGTGCAAAAAAAGAATATTATCACCATATTATATACACCAACAGCATCTTTTCAGTAGTAGTAGTAGTATTTACTTTTAGCTTATTTATAGATTTCTAGCCTATTTATATATTGTATTTTAGGGATTTGATGCACTGATCGGTTGGCACTTTTAATTTTGTCGTACATGTAATGACATTAAAGATTATTCTCTTCCAGTAGCTGCCACATACTACTTTATACTTAATCTCGCTGTGTGAAGAGACCCATAAAGGCACACACTTGCACATTGTGTGTGTCACTGACTGGAGGAGCTTGTCGTCAGGACCTTCGTCAGAGGATAAGGGGCATTACAAGCTTTGAAAGGATTGACGTAACTAGCCCTAGGCCAGAGTCAATCTGCAATGGGACACTTTGACACTTTGGCTGATAGTGAACAACCAACGTAATAAATCAGAAATGTACCTAGATGACGGCTAAACAAAAGTGGCCTTGCTGAATTTACTGAACTGATCGCCGTATATGTACAAAATAAATGAAGAATTCCAATCAATTTAGATGGTCGTATTTTCTGTTTTGCGGTGGAACATTTCCTGGCACATGCTCTTAATAAAGCAGACCAACTGTCTGTGGCTAGCGTGTCAGTGCGCCCACGTTGTTTAAAGCAGTTGTCATTTTATGATGCTGTGAATATGTCCCTCTTAAGATTTATTGAGTTATTGAGAGGGAGACCAGACACACTGCAGCACATTGCCCAGCCAGAGACGCTCCGGGAGGGGAGGCTGGGAAGATCAGATCAGCAATGGCTATCATACTTCTGACTGTGTTAAAACCATTTAAGCTGACACTATGCCCTGAGCAGGAGATTTTGTCTGGAGCAGCTCCCACAAGACGACCTGGTTGCTGATACCTGTGTCTGCTATCAGCAAAGCAACCCAAGCCTCCTCTCCTCCAATGTCCCTTGATACTAGCACACTGTTTTGTCAACAAGAAAGACAATGGTTGTTTGCTGGCTCTCAAAATGTTGTTTGTGTTTGCCAAGGTCCACACTTGGACAACACTTTCTTTTTCTGTTCTATGACAAGCAATTGGGAGAAAATTGAAGAAAAAATAAACTATGAAAGTGACTGTTGAAAATTAGTTTCAAATGACCGCTTTAGTTAGTGGATGTGAAATCATTCTCCTGCCTTGATCACAATGTAATTTCAGAGGAGCAAAGTCACGTGGTCCATTTATTTAGATTTTCAAGTCAGTTTAATGTACTAATGCCATTTAATATACTGGCATTATATTAACATTTGTCCTTTCAGGAACAGTGGTGTGGGAAACCATACTAGAAGTTCTTAGCATCTGTGACAGGCTACATTCATGCCTGCATGGTATTGTTTTCATCTTGTGAGTCTGTCAGTGTTTCATCATGGCTAAATATTGACCTGAAGAGAAGACACTCTATTGTAGCACTTTCAGTACTTTGCCAAGTCTCTCTGTGGACACAACTTGTCAGATGATGTGATTCAAATAGGAGAAGTAGGGGCTGAAACAGATTCTGGCTAGCTGATAACATTAATTTACATTGCGAATTTGCAACATCATGCTCGCAAGCTTCCCTGGGCATTTCTCAGTGAACATGGTGCCAGAAGAAAGCACGGTATCTACTATTTGAGAAGTACCTCATCACAAAATATTTTTGATCCATGGTGGGTTTCATGACTGAACAGTGAACCCACCCCACACATGAAACTACGATTTGTATGGTTAACAAAGAGGGCCATGACATGCATGTCGGTAGGTCCCCATCAAAGAAACTGAGCCATGGGACATTGCAAATGTGTTCAGCATTCTTACAAGAAGAGCCACCAAAGCATAGTTTTAAGACTGAATATCCCAATAATGCATAACCACGAGACGCTACAGTGTTTTGTTTTTTTTCACCCCTGAGTCCTCAGTATCTCCTCAATCAACTGAATTTGTGTCACATTTTTCTAGCCATGGCATTTTGGCATATCTGTTCTGTTAATCTTTTCGCTGATACTACACTCACATTAGGGCTGTCACAATCACGAAGGTTTAGTTGATGACTAATACCATACAAATACTTGTGATTAACAGCCTGTATACGCACTGCACGATCGTTCATGACGTACCATGTCAGACTATCCGATTAAAATGGAATAAATCCTTGCCGTTTCTTTCTCTTGAGACTGGTCACACAACACGTTTTTCACATTCTCCTGACATCCGCCAGGGGACACGTTCTCGGAAATCTAGTGCAATCGGAAGTCCGCAGCGCCCGGGCAGCTGTTTCTATGTTGCACGCATGCTCGCCTCGCCTATACTATTAGGCTACTTTGTGGGGACACGGCTAGTCTTATCACTGCAAAGAGTCACACTACAAGATGAAAACAGGAATTTTGTCGGGGGTGACAAATCAGACTAAAATCGTGTAGTGCGTACAGGCCTTAAAGTACCACGTCACCACATTTCAGCCCATCTTCATATAATTGGTCCTCGCTAATGTTCATGATAAACTACCACAATTTATTTTTACTCTGTCTGAGTGCTGTGGGCAGTTCAGAAACCCGTCCACCAGTGACATCATCGTTAGGCAGATTTTTCTTTAAACGAGATAAGAAAAATCACACGAAGTGAGTGGTCCGTGTGGTGGTCCCTGTACTGTAACAAATCATCATAATTGTGTGTGTGTGTGTGTGTGTGTGTGTGTGTGTGTGTGTGTGTGTGTGTGTGCGCGCGCAACAGTGACACCTTGGTTGGTTGTGAAAACCAACCCAATGCTATTTCGTGCTCAGACAGACCCAGCCAGGGACAAACATAGCTGTCAAATATATACATTTAGGTTTTTGTATCATCGTGAGAATGATGGCTTCCATTTTCGCATTGCAACTTTTCAGGAATAGAAAGCCTTCAGTTTCTATTAGTTTTGATTGAGGAGATTTTTAGTTTTGTTGTTTTATCATGATTATTAGTGAGGACCAATTGTATGAAGATGGGTTGAAAAGTTGTTGAAGTGGTCCCATAACAATGTAATTGTCTCAGTTCATTTTATGGCACTATTGCCCCTTTGAAGAAGAGCTATTTAACATTGGAATCGGAACATAGTCCACATACTGTCAGTGTATACAATTACACAAGGTAGATTTAACATACCGTAATTTCCGGACTATAAGCCGCGGCTTTTTACCCATGATTTGAACCCTGCGGCCCTGTGGCTACAACGGTGCGGCTAATCTATGGATTTTTACAGCTAACGCAGAACCATCTCAGGCTCTGAGCTAACGTAGCTGCGGCTTATAGTCCGGTGCGGCTTATAGTCCGGTGCGGCTTGTATACGTGATTTTCCCTAAATTTGGCTGGTGCGGCTTATATTCAGGTGCGGCTTATAGTCCGGAAATTACGGTACATACAAAGCATATTTCTAATATACATACAATACAAATACAGTACTGACAATGACGGGCATGGATGGTAAAACGTACTGTATAGTCAAAACAAGCCTTGACCTTGTCATCCACAATCACAGCCAATCATGCTTCTCAGTGCCTAGGAACATTCGCATGACTAACCCTCAAGTCAAACCTCAACCGGTGGAAAACACTGTTTTTATACAGATGAATGGAGATGATTCTAATGACAGAGGATTAGGAAATGATGTAATAATTATGACAGGCCTATACTCTCATCACTCACTCTCACTCTCAGTACGTCAACACTACTTTTATTTCGAGTGCGCTTTCTTCACTACATATTCTGTGCTTCATGCCTGTTGAATTGATCTGATACACTTGTTGAGTTGAGTACATCAAATCTGTCTCTGTCTCTCTCCGTTTTTTCCATCCCATCCATGTGGGTGAATGTTCCTGCAAATCCGTGGTGAACTATAGAGTCTTTTGGTATGCTTATCTATCCAAGCAAAATGACAAAACCAAAATGACAGAACCAAAGTGTTCTCATTGTGATAACTTGTTAGATAAGCTGCTTGCTGTGTTTTGTGTGCTTTGCTAATCATGCACCCATGTTTTTGTTGTCCACATTCTGTCATTCTGGACCTCTGCTGTCTGCCGTGTTTTCCATGTAATGTTGGTTTGTCATCATTTTGTTCTACTCTTAAGTTCCATCCTAGCCTTCCCTAAAATGCTATTATAGTACAGAAATGGATGCATAAGAACTTGGAGAGACATCTCCTGTGCAATCCCCCCCCCCCTTTTTTAGAAGGAAAAAAAGGAAAATATGCGGTCTCTTTGCATCATTTCTTACTAGTCTGCTTCAGTCTTGTTTGTTGTGTTTTTGAGTTATTTTGTGTTGTGTTTAAGCATTAGAAACGATATGTAATATTTTAACATCCAGTCAAACTCACTTGTCAAATCCCTCAAACTCACTTTCTAGTATTCCTATATATATTTAGATACTAGTACAGTATATATTCCCATATTAGTCTTCTTCATCCAAAACCCTTGTTGACTTTTTCTTTTACAATCTAGGTACAATCGTGTCGCTTGCCAAAAAATAACGGAGTTCCAAGTGAAAACATTTTCAGTTGAAGATCAGTTATTTTTGCGACATGTTTTGTACAACCAAGTTTAAGTTGGCATGCCACTAAGCCAGTATCTGTATGCTAACTTTCAACCAAGTTTAAGTTAGCCTTGCATGCCACTAAGCCAGTATCTGTATGCTAACTTTCTTAGTTTAAGTTAGCCTTGCATGCCACTAAGCCAGTATCTGTATGCTAACTTTCTCACTCTTTCTGTCCTCCTTCAGTGAAAGAGTTTCTAGCCAAAGCCAAAGAAGACTTCCTACGGAAATGGGAATGTCCACAACAGGTGAGTGTGACAGAGGACGTGTGTATGCACCCCATTTAGAAGTTCATGTTTTGGTGCATGTTGTGGTCTTGAAGTAAGCCAACTTAACTGTACGGATATAATTATTAAACTTTGCTGTTTCATAACTTTGCTTAACTATTGATTCAACCCTCCGTAAAGGAGTGTAACAGTCAGTTATGGCAGGTAAGGTTATATTACTCAAACACACACTTCCTCCAAGTTGCAATAAGGCTCGCAAACAATCACTTATTCTCTGCCATTTTATTACTATTATTATCTCATAACACACTGATACACGTACAAACACAGGCCTTTTTTGCCTTGTCTGGCCCGTGTTTAGATATAGTTCAATAGCTTCCACAACTGATTGCCCTTAATCATTATAGCACAAGACATTCAGAGATCGCGGCA
The DNA here is from genome assembly GCF_964188405.1 of Protomyctophum parallelum. Lineage (NCBI taxonomy): Eukaryota > Metazoa > Chordata > Actinopteri > Myctophiformes > Myctophidae > Protomyctophum > Protomyctophum parallelum. Next base: position 14,703,657 of record NC_139709.1, read on the forward strand.
TTAGGTAATAAACTTAAACACAAAAGAAACACAACACATACTATTAATTCACAGATCCAGCGACTGCACAAGCGTATCATTATGACTGTATTTAGAGCATTTAACTGTACTTATTAACACATTATAAAGACTTACGCAAACGCCATGTCTCCTGTTCATTTCATTGCTTCAGAATGAACTAGAATCCCGCGCGCATCCTGCCTCATATCCTGTGAAAGCACGCTCGCTTTTGCACTCAATATTTCTGCATAAGAAATTGTTATTGCGCACCCTGCATTGCCCGTCATGCTGGCCTAAGCATTGCATGCATGCTTTGTGCTTCTTAGCGAAAGCCCTCTTGCCTTCAACAGTATAGCTCGCCACTAGACGTAGCCTTTGTGGACGCGCGTTTCTCGCGTGCACCGCTGCCCGGCCTGTCTATGTGCCGGTCACTATTACGGCTACGCGGTCCTGGATCATTACGTTTGGTTTCTGAGCCTCTTGTATTTAATTGTTCCTGTTCAAAGAGCACTGCTGTATGCTCGCGCAGGAATTCAATGAAACGCTCAAATTTGTTCTTGTTCTCAACTGCCTCGACTTTCCACAGAGCGCAACGTGCCTAGATGACTTTGACAGATTAAAGACACTGGGCACTGGCTCCTTTGGAAGAGTCATGCTGGTGAAACACAAAGCCTCAGAGCAGTACTTTGCAATGAAAATACTGGACAAACAAAAGGTATGTGTGTGTGTGTGTGTGTGTGTGTGTGTGTGTGTGTGTGTGTGTGTGTGTGAGAAAGTGAATTAGTGTCTGTACATTTGAAGAGAAGAGTTGTCTGCCGAGGCAGACAACCCGCAACACTCCAGGTTAGAGAAAACATCCTTGTGCAAGGCTCGATGATGCATAATAGAACGAAAAAAAGGCCAGCACTCAATATATGTCCTTTTCACATAATTTGATTTACCTCAGACGAGCAGACAACGTACGCGTTTCGGCCTAGTCGGCCTTCCTCAAGTGTCTGTACATTTGGACTATACAATTACAAACATGGGGTGCAAAACGGTCGATCCAAAAAGACCTGTGCTGTTTGCCAGTATGACTGACATTTTTCTCAAGAATGCAATTAGCTGATTAACCCTGTCTGTTTCAGGTGGTGAAACTCAAACAAATAGAACACACGCTGAACGAGAAAAGAATATTGCAGGCAGTGAGCTTCCCCTTTCTCGTCAAACTTGAGTATTCGTTCAAGGTAGGAGAACCATCATTGCACCTTGCTATAGAAAACATCCGTTAGTTCTCAGCTAAGTTTTGGTTTCCTGTTTTGTTGTTGGTTTTTATAGGACAATTCCAATTTGTACATGATAATGGAGTATATTCCAGGAGGAGAGATGTTCTCACATTTAAGAAGAATCGGAAGGTTCAGGTTGGTTCAATCTCTGCATCTTTCTCCGAAACGTTTATTCACCTTGCATTTACATTAGAAACCTGTCCTCAGTGGTTGGTTGTTTAAGATGACTTTCAGATATTTCTCCTCTCCAGTGAACCACACGCACGTTTTTATGCTGCCCAGATAGTGCTGACTTTTGAGTACCTCCATTCGCTAGACCTAATCTACAGAGATCTGAAGCCAGAAAACCTCCTCATCGACGACTATGGCTACATTCAGGTGTGCTATGAATTAGTGAAAGAACACGAGGCGGGGTTGGCGAAAGGGCCTTTCTGTGTGGAGTAAGAGTTTGCATGTTCTCCCCGTGTCCCCTAGGGTAGGTACCCTCACAAAAACATGCAGTAATCCTGGTCTCTAAACGACCTCCCCCTGGCCAACCGGGGCGCCCGATAGAGGGGAAAGGAACTGGTTGGAATAACGTGTTCCTTCCATGCGCTACGTCCAACCAGGGAAACTCTCCCCTGTCAGGTGAAAAGAAGCAGCTTGGACTCCTCATGCACGGAAGGAAGCATGAGGACTGTCCGCTGCCCCCCCAGGTTGGCAGAGGAAGTGTAGCGCCCAGGATTACATTAGATAATTGACACTGGGTGAAAGAATGTATTACAAAATCGTGGGATAAAAAATATAATTAAAAAAAAAAAGAAAGAAAGAACACATTCATTATTATTATTTAAAAAAAATTGTGGCTTTCGCCTTTTTTTTTTACATGCAGTAAAGGCCGTCGGGATCGGGAGTAGAACCCGCGGCACACTGCCAGACTGGATTACCAGCCAAGGTGCCCAGGCGGCTGCTACGCCAGCCGCCTGGGCCAAAGAACACATTGTTTTACTGCTGTATGTTTGCTCCTTGGGCCCTATAGGTGACAGACTTTGGATTTGCCAAGAGGGTAAAAGGCAGGACCTGGACACTGTGTGGAACACCAGAGTACCTGGCTCCGGAAATCATTCTCAGCAAAGTATGTACGACGTCTACCCTCTTAATTGTAGTCAAATGATGTTGATCAGACAGATCATGTGAAATTAAATTTACGCTTGCAAGTGCAAATTCAGTTATTTTATTACTTTAGTTTATATATATATATATATATATATATATATATATATATATATATATATATATATAACCTATATTCAGGGTAGATCAGATTACCTTTAAATGTAGTCTGTCACTTACCCATTTTTGTCATTTGTAACATAATCCCATGGCTTTATTCTATTCTTAATGCTTTTGGATTACAATTTAGGCATTTAGCAGACTCTCTTAATCCAGAGCGATTTACATTAATCAAGAACAAAAAAGCATGGGAATACATCACATAAAAGCATTTATCATGAAACATGCGTAAGCTAAGAACGTAACAGTGGAATATCTATATAATGAAACTATACATGTATACTACTATGCTATATGTACTATGACTACATACAATGCAATTATAGTGCTGTCTACATAACAAAGGGCGTAGGGTAAGTGCTATGGGCCATGATGGAGTCTGAAAAGGTGGGTTTTCAGACTACGGCGGAAGATTGGGAGTGATGCTGCAGTTCTGACTGCAATGGGAAGTTTGTTGGAGGGATAGTAAGTAATGGTGTCTATAATGTGACTTCCTGGATATGAAAGGTTTATATAAGGGATAATGTATGGCAATGTAAACGTATGTTTTCTCATGCCAATAAAGCCCTTTGAATTGAATTGAATTGAAATTGTATGGCTGTGTGGTCATTGTTGATAGACTTATCACAGACAGGGTGATTTATATATCAACAATGACCACGCAGCCATACATTATCCTGCTTATTACAAGGCTACTTAATACACAAATTCATAAATTGACCCAAAAGTGACAACAAAACAAAGTGTTTACTTGCTTACGCTAATGAAAGTATTCCAAGTTGGCCCCGCACTGCCCGCAGAGGCAACTAGTCGCCTCGGAAACAAGGAAGTGAGTGTTGCTCAAATGGAATAACTTTTCGCGTAGAGCATCGTCTATTTCTCGCTTCAAAAACGTTATTGAAAGCATGTTGTTTAGTTAACCCATTCTGACCTGAGATCAGATTAATACGAGGTCATGTTGTTCAGTTAAATGGCATTGTGTGTTAGTTTACATGGCTGTCATGTTGTTCAGTTAAATGACATTGTGTGTTAGTTTACATGGCTGTCATGTTGTTCAGTTAAATGGCATTGTGTGTTAGTTTACATGGCTGTCATGTTGTTTAGTTAAATGACATTGTGTGTTAGTTTACATGGCTGTCATGTTGTTTAGTTAAATGACATTGTGTGTTAGTTTACATGGCTGTCATGTTGTTTAGTTAAATGACATTGTGTGTTAGTTTACATGGCTGTCATGTTGTTCAGTTAAATGACATTGTGTGTTAGTTTACATGGCTGTCATGTTTAGTTAAATGGCATTGTGTGTTAGTTTACATGGCTGTCATGTTGTTCAGTTAAATGGCATTGTGTGTTAGTTTACATGGCTGTCATGTTGTTCAGTTAAATGGCATTGTGTGTTAGTTTACATGGCTGTCATGTTGTTCAGTTAAATGGCATTGTGTGTTAGTTTACATGGCTGTCATGTTGTTTAGTTAAATGGCATTGTGTGTTAGTTTACATGGCTGTCATGTTGTGTACAGCACAAAGTCCAAGCAGCGCAGCGGCTGCAGGCAGGGCATATATTTTGATGAAAAACTGCCGTCTGTGGTTGTCAGTCATGTGAAAGAGAGTAGTAGTGAGTGAGTGAAGTTACGTTCCCAAGTTAATTGTGTAACTCAATAACCAATATGCTCTGATAGGGTTATATCATTTCTAACCTGGGGGGGGGGGGGGGGGTGGGGGTGGGGGTAGCATTTATGCAGCTTCTAACTGGAGCGTGGATCTGTAATATTACCAGAGCTCGGAAACGTCTGGGTATCTCCCACAAACATGGAGTCGGAAACGGAGAACATTTAGCTCCATCGTCGTCTGTCAGTTTGAATGGGGAGCTCCCATTGCTAGCGTATTGCTACAAACAAGCAATCCATACGGGTTGTCAAAATAACTGTATGTACGTACAGTATAGGGTGCAGCCTTCAGGTGTAATATTTTGATTAGATATTTAATTTGCAGTGCTTTGTATTGTCATGCTGATTGAATTATGTCATTCATTTTATTGTAGGGCTATAATAAAGCTGTGGACTGGTGGGCTCTGGGAGTCCTTATTTATGAGATGGCAGCTGGCTACCCTCCATTCTTTGCAGATCAACCCATTCAGATCTACGAGAAGATTGTGTCTGGAAAGGTGAGCTATACTATATAAATTGATAAATCATATTTTTTAAATGATTGCCACGCTATCATCTGATTGGAGAGAGGTTTTTTCAAAACGTTCTTTACCAAAAAAATGTTTTAAATGTAATTGTCATTGTAATTTAACCTGTACCTGTCCGATATGGGAATGTACAAAATGTTAGAGAGAGAGAGAGAGAGAGAGAGAGAGAGAGAGAGAGAGAACTGGCACATCTACTGGTGCAGGACCAAACGGTAAATATAGAAGTCGCAAAGCTTCCAGTCAAGGCTTTCATTATAGATTAATGATGTGCCGTCGTGTTTTTTTCTCTCCAGTTTTTCATGCGTCTACGACTGGTGACAGTACTTCATTAGACCCCTTGGCGTGGTTGCTATGTGTCTTCCCTTTTGTTTTTATTTTCTAGATAGTGAGTCTGCCATATCAAGATTAATTTGAATGACACCACATTAACATTTCCAACATATTTTTATTTGTCCAGTGTGTCCACAAATATAAAGTTCTTCCTTCTTTTTAAATATTGTCTTGCACATTGTTATTGCTATTTTCAAAAGGAATCTTGGAAAAAAAGTGACAATTGTGGAATATTTTTGAAACATTTTATTGAAACATTTAAAAACACATCTGTCTATATTTGGATTAGCCGTCCTTGGGCAAATGCATTCTTCTGGGGGTCCTTGACATGGGAATGTCGCTGTGTGAGGATCACTGGTTTAAACAACATTAGGAGAAAAGCACAAATAAGCACTTTAGAAACAAGAAAAGCAACCACAACTACAAATATTTACAAGGCACTTACAAGCCGCTGTCAGTGCCTGAGTGTTTTTACGTCAAGGGGCTTAATGGCAGAATGCGCAAAGCGAATACAATTAACATATGGACACTCCCCCAATGCTAAAATATTCAGGAACGTGGTATGCCATATGTGTGTGCGTTCAACACGGCTTCCATAATACGAAAGGGCGCAGAGCGAGGCCACATTCTGTATTACCGCATGGGTTTAGTAATATGATTTCACCTACTTAATAGACACCAGATAGTCTCAATCAGAATGACAAAGTTACAGTGTGCAGACTTCACATTTTTTATGAATGTAGTGTACAAAATGTTCCCTGGTGACAGAAATGGCATTTAATTACACATTTTCAATAATCCGTTGGCCCGTTGCCAGGTACGATTCCCCTCGCACTTCAGCTCGGACTTGAAAGACCTGCTGAGAAACCTGCTGCAGGTGGACCTGACGAAACGCTACGGGAACCTGAAGAATGGCGTCAACGACATCAAGGGCCACAAGTGGTTCGCCACAACGGACTGGATCGCCATCTACGAGAGGAAGGCAAGACGATACACCAATATGTACACCAACATAATTTTTGCAGTCACTTCACAGACAGTCTAAGCACTATGAAACTAAAGTTATTGGGGCCCGCTCGAAATGTGGGAGCCATGGTAATGATTGTACATTCTGTCTATCGTCAAATGTGTGACCACTAGATTAACTCACTATCTCAGTTGAAAAAGAGTTAAATATTTGGTTGACCGAAATATTAATGAATATATAGAAAAAATCTTCCCCATAGTATTTGCTGTTATCATCATTCTGTTTGATGTTTGCTTTCCTTATAGGAAAACGGGATTCAGCATTTGTGGAATTCCCCAAAGCTTCTACCGGCAATTCTAGGCGGTTTGTGGAAAATAATCGGACAATTCAATTCGGTAAAACCTGGTGTCGGTAAAACCTGACACAGTTCCTTATGCGTAGGTAGTAACAAGTAGGCACTATATAATAAGGATTTGTAACATGGTGAGGTGTCGGACCCCATACTCTGAAACGCCGCCTAAGCCCAATGGGAGTCTGACTCTGAACCACTACTGCTTCTAGTAGCGACCTAGTCATGATTGGCTGCCCCTAAGCCAATGGGAGTCTGACCCCATACTCTGAAACGCCACCTAAGCCAATGGGAGGCTGATCATCTGAACCACTAGCGCTTCGCCTTCTAGTAGCGACCTACTGTAGTCATGCTTGGCTCCTGTGTTGTTTTTGGCAGCAAATTTCATAATGGATGATTTTACACTTGCTGAAAATAGCAGATCTACAAGCTCACAACGTGTCACGAGCTTGTAGATCTGCTATTTTCAGCATGCAACCAAGTGTAAAATGACTTGTCTTTTACTTATACTGGATCTCTTGTCCACTAGTCCCTTCCTAACATTTTACTCTAGTTTTTATCTGTTGACGAAATTGTCAACATATTCAGTCATAGTTTTAGTCATCATAGCTTAGTTTTTCATTTAGTTTCCATGTGGTTTTCGTCAGTGAAAAAAGGTATTCGACGAACATTTTTCGTCTTGGTTTTCGTCGCCGAAAACAACACTGCTTGGCTCGCTGCTTCCTAAGCCATGAAACACACTGCAACGCTGCAGCGCCAAGCAAGTGACAACAGCTAATGTTCTGAGCTAACTTTAGCTACAGGAAAAGCCATAACGAAACACAGTGATTGAACCAACAGAAGAACGTCGGAAACGAACGAAAACAGCGGCCGGGAGGTTGTGACAGAGAAACATACACGTAAAAAAAAAAAAGGAGGGGATGGACAGACAGATGCACAACGGAGACAGCGCTTGTTTCACCTGACGGTTAATGATACTCGTGTCATTCTTGTTTTTTACTTTTTAACATACATTTTCGTATTTGCCCAAAAAATTTCACTTACTTTAACTTTTTCTTTGCTGTTAGAAGAACAGAGCCATTAAGTCTTGTAAACGTTTATTGAATGTTCACATTTCTCACATTGTGAATCCCTTTGCATTTGATTTGAAACTGGAAATTCTGTATCACCACCTTCTATTTTTAGTTTCACTCTTTTATTTCTTGTGAAACGGGCCATGGCGTATGCTTTAACAACATATTGTGAAAACAGGTCCTCTGGGTGTGTTGTTGGATTGTTATCTGAGGGGCAGTTGAAATGTGGGAGCCATGGTAATGGCTGATGCTTGCCTGATGCTTGCTTTGTGTGTGTGTGACGATACTGTACAGTGTACTGTACAGTCAGTCATGCATGCACAGCTGACCAGTTAGACCTGTTTTTTCTTTCTGACCTGGAAATCACCCAGCAGCCTCTAGCGCACACTCACCGTGATGAGCACGATTTAATTGTGGTATCGATCACTGAAAATGGATATTTTATTTATCATCTACGGTTGTGACCTTGTAGATTGGCTGTTGTCAGTGTGTGCAAATAAGTATAACTCTGGCATTCGCATTCACATCCCCATGCCCAAAGTCCCCAAACTTCTTTGCCTTTTTTTAAATTATTTTATAAAAATAAATAACTTATTTTTTTTTTTATTTTTTTTTAATAGTTCAAATAGCCAATCTACAAGCTCACAACGTGTAGATCGGCTAATAAATGAGCGTTGCGCCTGTCGCAGACATGCGCATAGCAAGTTCTGTCAGGAATCTCAGTGTAGTTGCTGCCTGGTCGTTCATTGGGCCGCCTCAGAATCACGTTCTCATTCACAGGATTCCCTTCATCCACTCACACACACTCATTCCATCTTCATACCGGCTATTTAAAGGGGAGATTTGCACTGCTTGCTTGCTTGCTGCTGCATGCTGATACTGCTGCGCTGCTGTCTGCTTCAACTTTTGCTGCTCACCACTTGGGGCGACTGTGGCTCAAGAGCAGGTCGTCCAATGATCCATGGGTCGGCAGTTCGAACCCCAGCTCCTCCTGTCTACATGTCGAAGTGTCCTTGGGCAAGACACTGAACCCCAAATTGCTCCCGATGTGCTGGTTGGTACCTTGCATGGCTTCCGCCGCAATCGGCGTATGAATGTGTGTGTGAATGGGTGAATGTAATGCACAATCTATGTAAAGCGCCTTGGATAAAGGCACTATATAAATGCACCATTTTACCATTTACCATCCTCCAAACGTCGTTTTGGATCTGCCGTTTAGGTACCGGGGGATTCAGAGTCCCTATGGTCGGGACTGATGCGCTTGATCAGAGTACCTAAAAAGCAGATCCAATTAATCACCAAACCATAATAAATATATATTGCTCATTTTATATTCAATAAATATATATTTCATCCATTCATAAGTTGTCCTGACTGAATTTCAAAAGGCTTTTCAGAATAGTAAATATAAAAGGCAAAGAAGTTTAGGGATAACGGGGTAAGGCACTTGCAAGAATAGGGCCCCAAGACTTTTCACTGTAATGACAGTGATTGATCTTGGGGAAGGTGTACTGGCAACGTACGTTCCCAATTCCTATTCAGCGTCTTATTTTTCTTGTCTTTTTTTTTGTTGTTTGTTTTTTTTGCAGGTCGAAGCACCGTTCATACCAAAGTGCAGAGGTCAAGGGGACACCAGCAACTTTGATGACTACGAAGAGGAGGAGATCCGTGTTTCCGTAACGGAAAAATGTGCAAAGGAGTTTGCAGAGTTTTAGGACATGAGAATGTGGATGTATCAGGGCTAAAACACACGAAATAAGGGGATCTTTGCACTCTTCTAAAGACTTGGGGTGGAGCAGAGACCATCATTGTTCTAATCTACCATGTAGTTCCTTCATTCCACAAGGCTGAATGAGGTCGCCATGATCCATGGGTGTCTAACACCCCTCACTCACCTACATATTAAAGCAGACACGTTACTTTGTTTTCTTTTGGTTGTTTTTTTTTATCCACTTTTTCTTTTCTTTTTCCTTTTTTCCCCACTTTTTTATTTTTTACTTTGAAGCAGTTCTAGTCTTGGATGTTGTACTCCCTTTTACAATGTGATATATTTTCATGAGGAAAGACGTTGAGACAATGGCCAATATTAATCCACACGTAACTAATTTGTCTATGGCAGTATGACACGCAATTGTGTGGGTTATAGGGTAATGCCTCTAGTTGTCAACAATGTATATTTATGGTCTGTTACAAATCCAAGATGGGAGAAAACCTTACTCTTATCTCTGGATCTCGCAAAGTTTGGTCAGCTTTCGGAAGTAGTATTTGTCATATGTGTATAGCTGTTACTTTGTAAGACATTTGAACACGGTGAGTGTTCAAAGCATGACCAAATAGAAAGCATTGGGCGACGGAAGACAAGCGGTCCTTTTTTCTCTTCTTTGCTTTTGCCTTAGAGAGGCAAGTCCTCAAACCCAACAAAGCATCAATTCACACTCTTCTTGGTATTCTGACCCAGTCACTGCAAGTCATTTCAGAAAATGGAAAACCTTTCTGATGGTAAAATGCAAAATCTAGTTTTTATCTGTTTGGATCTCTTTAGTTACATGTAAATTTGTCATTTAATATCTCACCATTATTTGCTGTCTATATTCATATCCCCAGAGCTGTAATCCCTGGATATATAAAGGCCCTTGATGATAAAGTTGGTGGAGCAATCACCTCCAGAATATGGGAAAGAGTAAAGCCTGATTTATACTTGGTTGCGCGAGCAGATCTATAAACTCAGTACTGGCGTGTCTCAGGCCCCTTTTCCACCGGTTGGTTCCCAGTGGGAACCGGTTCAGTTCTTTTTGGTTTTTAGTCCATGAGCCAGAGCTCCAAAATTGAAACGTGAATTATGAATTGAGTGGGCAAAACCATACCTATATTAGATTGTTATCACCATTAAACTCTCCCAATTGAGTACTTACACGAAGACAATGATTTATTGTATTACAAATTTTACATTTTTAAATATGCAAATGCAGCATTATGTAGGAAAATATGCAAAATAATCAAAAACATGAAAAAGCTACTACTGTGGAAGGGTTATCATGTATTAATTTACTTGTATTGATCCTATAAACAATTTAATATAGGGTATAGTTTGCCCACCAATTTTGGAGCTCTGGCTCATGGACTAAAAACCAAAAAGAACTGAACCGGTTCCCACTGGGAACCAACCGGTGGAAAAGGGGTCTCAGTGTGACGTGAGCTTGTAGATCAGCTATTTTAGGTGTTCAATACCTTGTGCAACTGTATAACTCGAATTTAAAATCGCTAAGAATTTTTCTAGAGTGTAATGTAAAAATGATCAGTTAAATGTGTATAGTGTTGTGGCTTGTGCCACAACATTGTTTGTGAAACCTTAAAGAAGTACAAACTTTATAATATGCAAAAGGTGTTTTTAAATCTCCTGAAACAGGATGACAAAAAAAAAAAATCAAAAAAATCCCTATTGGCATTCCTAAACTATTTGAACTACCATGTTTCATCCTTATGAAAGAATGTAGAGTTGCAACTTGCAACTGATGGGTATGCAGATTTTAACAGCTTGATTTCAAGGTACATATTTTTCTTCACAATACACTGGCTAAAACCAAGACTGCTCGTTTGTATCACATCATGTAACCCAGTCATTGTCCAGCTCATTACATTATACATATATGCATTGTTTCATATGTGTTTTTATTTATACACATTAGAGATGCTAATAAATTTTATTTTTAAACTGTCAAAGTTGTCATTTTCCTTCAGGCGGAATTAATTGGGGCACATGGGTACTTTGGGTAGACTGAAAGCTCTATTTTTCACTGCCTTGACTGGGCGGGCATGCCATGAAGTTAAACCAGATTAGGAATTAGCCTACTTTCAACTGTTTACTAGTACTCTACAGACATGCTCAAATCAGTTTGTGCAATAATGTATTGAATGCATGGTGGAAAAACTTCCCCCATCTGGCAGAGTCTGGTTATAAAAAGTTAAACTATAGGCTACTGCCGCTACTAGGTATTTAATGTTGAACAATATTTAAAATATATGGTCAAAACTTCACTCTACCCCTGATTGTCATTGTATTGAGCTGCTAGTACTACTTTATCATTTGGACAATGACCTTGACTTTGGTCACCACTAGATGGCCACCCAGATCAATTTCCCCCTCCCTTGACTCAGTGGGTAGACGGAAACATGGGTGGAAAGCATAGGTGGAAGGCTCCGTCTTTGGCTCCGTCTTTTGAGCTAATTTAGAACTTCCTGTCTGAGAGCTAGCTAATTTAAGACATCCGGTTGCCTTCAGAATAAAATAATGTTATTTAATTAATAATTATTACATTACATTATTAGTATTATTATTACATTACAGTTATTGTAAAGACACACATTATGTTTCTGTGTAAAAATAAGTAATTAAATAACATAAAAAAGTTATCTAAATGGATAAATGCTATTCACTGGAGTGAATATTCTATTATATTCTAAAAACGACTTATAAATCCTAAAGCCTTGTTTATACTTCACTGTGCAACGGTCCTATGCTGGACAATAGCAGATATGCAAACTCACAGCACATCTCATTCAATACACTGAACTTGCAGATCTGCCATTTTTGAACACACTATAAAGTTAACCATTTATCATGCTGCTCTACGTGGCACTGCATTCTGTGACATTAAACCAAATGGCATTTTCCACTCTATGACACTACTGTTCTACATTTTTGTCTAATAAAATAGGCTATTAATTTAATCAATCAAACTGCATTAACTAACAGAGATACTACTAACCAAGCTATCCATGTCAACATGCTCTATAGGAGTCTCAATAACAGGTATAAGTAACGTTTAATGTTTAGTAATTTTTAATGTAGCAGAAGAGGCCATTCATTTAACAGAGTTTTGCACAATTTTAACATCCCAGATCGATTGAAATATGAATCTACTGTGCTGTGCTACACCATGATATATTAAGAGTACAATAACATTCCATTGTGAATAAAAACGTATTAACCACAGTGTAATGCTAAAGGTTTCATCACAGGGCTGTCTGCTTCATGTAATATCATTAAAAGTGTTGTTGGTGACAGACTGACAGTTATATGAGTTGGAAGCATTAAGACCCATTTTAACCCCCAATGGCTTCCTTTCTGACAAATAACGTTATTGTAAAAGATTCACGCGTTCATATGTAGCTATTTTGCATTTACATTTTTATGAGAAGCGGGTGGGACCAAGGGACCCGGATGTAACGTAGAATGACTACAATATGACTACAATAAATTCACTGTTAAATCTCGCGGGCGTGGCCTCACACCGGAAGGAAGTGCCGCCGTCCTCAAATACGGAAGAGACGCGTGGAGGTCGGCTTGGTCAGTGTTTGTTTGGAAGTGCCACGTCACCATCTTCCGGGTCCGTCTTCGGAGCAAGTAAGTGATTAAATGTTATTTAATACTTAACGCTGTTGTTGTTTTTGTGTTCAAACGTCTATCACTTGAAGTTACTTGTTATGATGTTTATATATGATGTTTGTACGAAACCGTAAAACAGTGTTTCAGTAGCCAATGGTTACTGTTGAAGGTTTATAAACAACGGGCCCGTCGATGACCGAGTGTTTTTCCTTCTTACCAAAACAAACACAATTGTTTTTCCATCTAGTCGAGGTCCATTATTCATTAAGTATTTGAGCCACGGACCACCATGTTACATTTATAGACTCACATTAGAAATGAGCGAGTTATGGTTAAAAGAACGTATAAGACGTATGATCTTGGCTCTTTGCTCTTTAACACACGGCTAGCTAACTAGGCTAGCTAGCTTCTAGCCTGTTGTTTGTTGGTGAAAGACTCCAAGCTGGGAAGTGTATTTCAGCGAGTAGCTATACGTGGTTTTGTTTATTTTCTGTAAAGTATAACCCTCGCTGCTACTCGCTGAAATACACTTCCCAGCTTGGAGTAAATAAACAAAACCACGTATAGCTACTCGCTGAAATACACTTCCCAACTTGGAGTCTTTCACCAACAAACAACAGGCTAGAAGCTAGCTAGCCTAGTTAGCTAGCCGTCTGTGTCGCTCATTTCTTGCTCATTTAAAAAAAGGTTATATACTATGTAAACTATGAAATGCAGGCTTTCATTTGGTATATAGAACGTTTGTGTAGGCCGTCTCTATGAAACGGTATCAATTGAAAAGGAAATGTCGGGAAATCGCTTTATTTTTTCCCTCGCGCACCCAGCGCCAAGATCACGCGTCGTGTAGGCCGTCTCTACGAAACGGTATCAATTGACTAATGATCATTATGACTTGCTGTTTGCTGTATCTGTTTTTTTTTAATAGCTAAATACTGGGTCAATTGTCTGACTTTGATTGCTTAAAGTAGACCTGCATAAAATTCTGTACTGCAGCTATTTACAACCAGGTAGTGTATAAGTTAAATTGAATTGTTGTACTTTCAAAAGGGTTTATTGGGGCACCTAAGGTGTTAGATCTCATTCTTCTGCCCTTTGTTTCATTGCACACATGTTAAAGCATTGGTCTAAAACTACATAGCCTATATCCATTGAAAACTCTGTTAGCCTACTAGTTACTTTTTAGATTGTATTATTACAAAATATACACTAAACAACTTCAGTCCTATATTTCTTTACTTTAACTTACTTTTACTTTAACCTAGTGGGGGAGTGGTTAGTGGGTGGGGGAGTGATTATGCAAGAAATTAGGGTTGTGGACAAGTATCTATTGTCACACCCATTCAAGTGGTGCTAAAATTTCAGGATTCTTTGCATGGCTTATTCTCTGCTTTGGGGTTTCTGTTTCAACAAGTTTTAGATGGTCATATCTCCTTCAATTATTGTCCAATTTCATTGAATGATACATCATATGAAAGCTTACATTCTGTACTTTAATAATTTACTGTAATCTGTAAAAATCGAGTTGAGGCATATTCTGCTGGCACTGGTCACAGATTCTAAACACAACAAGTAACTTAAAAAGTGATAACATGTTTGAGCCACGGACCACCATTTCACATTAATAGACTCTCACAATGGTGGTCAGTGGCTCAAATGGGTCTGAGAGACTAGATGGCGTCAAATGTTGGTCCGTGGTTCAAACGCTGAATAAATAATCGACTAGAGGTGAGAAGAGTATTGTTTGGTAGGTAAAGGACACACATTCTGTGAAAATTGGCGCGAAGCAACAAACATTCTTTGAAATTGGTGGGAAACGATCCCGGGCACTCATGTTAACAAAGCTCAGTCACTAACCACTATGCTACAATCAGCATTATATAATTAAAGGATCAAAAGTAGCAATCTTCTACATTCTCTAATTGTGTAGTTTTTTGGAAATTAAGCAGATGCTTAACAACAATTGAACTATTGAGAGTGTAAAGATCTACTATTGGGGTCAATTTAGCCTGACCTAAGCAGAGACATTTCTGGCCTAGATGGGAGGGTCGCGTCTCAGAAAAGCGCGCACCCTGATTGGATCTCATCGATCTGTCCGTCACCCCCGGCCCCTCCTCTCCCCCCTAGTGCAGCGCTACGTCACATCATTTAGAGCGACGCCTACGCGGAAGGGTTGACTCCCACTTTTAGACTGGTTCAGCCCACGGCTTTTTCCAGGCTTTCATCTTTCGCGCAGACGAAATGAAAGCCTGGGTATCGAGGCTAGGGTCAATTTGGTTACCTAAATTAAATTGCTCTGTATTGTGACAGTAATCATTGCTATAGAGTGTGTGTTCAGTAACAGTGTTAAATAGCTCTATAGTGTGACAGAAATCATTGCTATAGTGTGTGTTCAGTAACAGTGTTAAATAGATATTGTGACAGTAATCATTGCTATAGTGTGTGTTCAGTAACAGTGTTAAATAGCTCTATATTGTGACAGTAATCATTGCTATAGTGTTTGTTCAGTAACAGAGGTCTCCCGGTCTCTCCAGCTTTTTGTTAAACACAGTCCCATAGTCACAGTACCTCCCATTCACTCCCACTCAGTCCCATTCACTCCCATTCACTTTTATTCACTCCCATTCAGTCACATAGTAACAGTACATCCCATTCAGTCCCATTCACTCCCATAGTATCAGTCCCATAGTAACAATACCTCCCATTCACTCCCATCCACTCCCATGCACTCCCATAGTATCAGTCCCATAGTAACAGTACCTCCCTTTCACTCCCATTCAGTCCCATAGTATCAGTAACTCCCATTATCTTGCAACACAGCAGCCAAGTATATGCAGAACACGTATACACGCATTTGACATAACACAAACAACAAGACAATTTACATACATAAAGACATGAAGACAAGAGCAATATCCACCGCTTTGATTATCCTGTGGCTACTACAACTCCTGATTAAACCCTTTTCTATTTATTAAAGAGCTGGAGAGACAGGAATATTCCTGTTACTGAACACACACTATAGCAATTATTACTGTCACAATAACTTTGTACTTTTGCTACTGATGTTTGTGTGCAACATTTGAGCTGGTGTCAAGTCACCTTAATTCAAGTGATAGATTATATACAGGGGCATGCCATATGGTCTACCTGCACAGCCTTTGTGATTACTGGTAGATCACGATGTACCTTTTGGGCACCCCTGCAATACAGGATTCCTGTCCAGAATTGTTTTTTATTAAATATAGAGGGTTTAAGTGTAGGGTTTGTCATGTTGGTGTTCTCTATAACTTTTCGTCCTGGGCATGACGTTAAACTGTCCAGTGTAACTCCAAGTTACATGGGGTGGGTATGGTTTGAGAGTTTGTGATGCTCAGTTATTTTTTTGCGTCTCGGTTCCTCAGGTGGAAGCTGCATAGTTGGGTTTTTGATGGGTTGGGTTTCAAGTGGCTGGTCGTTTGTTTAGATATTGAAAAGGAGGGGGGCGAGCGCGCTACCTTGTGGGAGGCCGTTCTTTTCGGCTTTCCATTTACTCCTCTGGTCATTTAACTGAACATAGAAGCGCCTGTTGTTGAGGAGGCTTTTCCTGACCATTGTGCGGTGTTGGACAGTGTCGTAGGCAGCAGAGAGATCTCTGAATGCTGCTCCAGTTATTTGTTTCCCCTCAAACCCATCCTCAATGTGTTGGGTGAGGTTGAGCTCTGTCCAGCACAGGAGCGGCTGGGACGGAAACCAGCTTGGTCTTTAGTCAGCTTGGTATCTATGAGTGGCAACAAGGCGTTGGAGTAGCAGCTTCTCATATAGCCTTGTAGGTGATGCAGAGGGAAATGGGTCGGTAGCTCTTTGTGGATAATGGGTCTATGCCAGGTTTAGGGATTGCAACAACGTTGGCCTTTTCCCAGACAGAAGGGATGGTTTTCTGTGCTATGCATGTGTTCAGCATCCCCACAAGCCAGGTCTTTGCGTTGGGTCCCAGGTGCTGTAACATTTCTGCCAGTAGGTCATCAATCCCTGCTGCTTTTCCGGGTTTCAACTTTCCCATTGCAGTTTCAAGTTCTTCTAGGTCGAAGGGTTTGGTTTGAGGGCTGGCTGATTGTGGTTGGTCTGATACCACTGTGCGATGGTATTCTCCTGTGGGTCGGTGGCGGTCTTGGTCACAACTGGTGGCCAACAGTTGTAACCAACACCGCCACCGACCCACATAGAATACCATCGCACAGTGGTATCAGACCAACCACAATCAGCCAGCCCTCAAACCAAACCCTTCGACTTAGAAGAACGTGAAACTGCAATGGGAAAGTTGAAACCCGGAAAAGCAGCAGGGATTGATGGCATACTGGCAGAAATGATACAGCACCTGGGACCTATCGCAAGGACCTGGCTTGTGGGGATGCTGAACACATGCATAGCACAGAAAACCATCCCTTCTGTTTGGAAAAAGGCTGGAGTAGTTGCAATCCCTAAACCTGGCAAAGACCCATTATCCCCGAAGAGCTACCGACCCATTTCCCTCCTCTGCATCACCTACAAGCTCTATGAGAGGCACTACAATTTCTGAACAGACTATATTTACATCAATATGTCTGGGTCCCCACCTACTCACTCAGGGTTGACGTGTCACACCTGCAGTGATGGGAGGGGCACCAAAATGTGGTATTTTGATTGTTTAATGGGGGCACTCCCTTAGTATAAAAGTGTATGTTTTGTGTACACATGACCTGATGAAGATCAAATGGATCGAAACGCTGTCAGTATTTCAACAAAGAACGTCTTTCTTATACCTATGGTGTGCGGGCTCCATCCAATACCTACACCAGTTGTGATGCAACAGAGTTTGCTGTGACCGTTGTGAATTATGGGTGGTGGGGTTTTTGCCAAGACGGTGGATTGTGGCCCATGCCTTCCTGCTGTTATTTGACATGTTGGTGTTCTCTATATCTTTTCGTCCTGGGCATGACGTTAAACTGTTCCGTTCGAGAGGACCAGCGACCCTCGAATGTAAACGGCCACGAAAGGAAATTATGTGTGTGTGAGGTGTTCTCTATAGGTTGGGTTTCAGGTGGTTGTATTGTAGTAGCTTGACATTTCTTGGAGGGCACTTTCAAGGACAGACTCAATCTTCTGGAAGTCTGCTTGTTGGGTCGTAATGCAGAGTTTGTCGGTGTAGATGAAACGCTGGCATTAGGCATTGGGTAGTGGCTGGTCGTTTGTGTAGATATTGAAAAGGAGGGGGGCGAGCACGCTACCTTGTTGGAGGCCGTTCTTTTGGGCTTTCCATTTACTCCTCTGGTCATTTAACTGGACATAGAAGCGCCTGTTGTTGAGGAGGCTTTTCCTGACCATTGTGCGGTGTTGGACAGTGTCGTAGGCAGCAGAGAGATCTCTGAATGCTGCTCCAGTTATTTGTTTCCCCTCAAACCCATCCTCAATGTGTTGGGTGAGGTTGAGCTCTGTCCAGCACAGGAGCGGCTGGGACGGAAACCAGCTTGGTCTTTAGTCAGCTTGGTATCTATGAGTGGCAACAAGGCGTTGGAGTAGCAGCTTCTCATATAGCCTTGTAGGGGATGCAGAGGGAAATGGGTCGGTAGCTCTTTGTGGATAATGGGTCTTTGCCAGGTTTAGGGATTGCAACCACTTTGGCCTTTTCCCAGACAGAAGGGATGGTTTTCTGTGCTATGCATGTGTTCAGCATCCCCACAAGCCAGGTCTTTGCGTTGGGTCCCAGGTGCTGTAACATTTCTGCCAGTAGGTCATCAATCCCTGCTGCTTTTCCGGGTTTCAACTTTCCCATTGCAGTTTCAAGTTCTTCTAGGTCGAAGGGTTTGGTTTGAGGGCTGGCTGATTGTGGTTGGTCTGATACCACTGTGCGATGGTATTCTCCTGTGGGTCGGTGGCGGTCTTGGTCACAACTGGTGGCCAACAGTTGTAACCAACACCGCCACCGACCCACATAGAATACCATCGCACAGTGGTATCAGACCAACCACAATCAGCCAGCCCTCAAACCAAACCCTTCGACTTAGAAGAACGTGAAACTGCAATGGGAAAGTTGAAACCCGGAAAAGCAGCAGGGATTGATGGCATACTGGCAGAAATGATACAGCACCTGGGACCTATCGCAAGGACCTGGCTTGTGGGGATGCTGAACACATGCATAGCACAGAAAACCATCCCTTCTGTTTGGAAAAAGGCTGGAGTAGTTGCAATCCCTAAACCTGGCAAAGACCCATTATCCCCGAAGAGCTACCGACCCATTTCCCTCCTCTGCATCACCTACAAGCTCTATGAGAGGCACTACAATTTCTGAACAGACTATATTTACATCAATATGTCTGGGTCCCCACCTACTCACTCAGGGTTGACGTGTCACACCTGCAGTGATGGGAGGGGCACCAAAATGTGGTATTTTGATTGTTTAATGGGGGCACTCCCTTAGTATAAAAGTGTATGTTTTGTGTACACATGACCTGATGAAGATCAAATGGATCGAAACGCTGTCAGTATTTCAACAAAGAACGTCTTTCTTATACCTATGGTGTGCGGGCTCCATCCAATACCTACACCAGTTGTGATGCAACAGAGTTTGCTGTGACCGTTGTGAATTATGGGTGGTGGGGTTTTTGCCAAGACGGTGGATTGTGGCCCATGCCTTCCTGCTGTTATTTGACATGTTGGTGTTCTCTATATCTTTTCGTCCTGGGCATGACGTTAAACTGTTCCGTTCGAGAGGACCAGCGACCCTCGAATGTAAACGGCCACGAAAGGAAATTATGTGTGTGTGAGGTGTTCTCTATAGGTTGGGTTTCAGGTGGTTGTATTGTAGTAGCTTGACATTTCTTGGAGGGCACTTTCAAGGACAGACTCAATCTTCTGGAAGTCTGCTTGTTGGGTCGTAATGCAGAGTTTGTCGGTGTAGATGAAACGCTGGCATTAGGCATTGGGTAGTGGCTGGTCGTTTGTGTAGATATTGAAAAGGAGGGGGGCGAGCACGCTACCTTGTTGGAGGCCGTTCTTTTGGGCTTTCCATTTACTCCTCTGGTCATTTAACTGGACATAGAAGCGCCTGTTGTTGAGGAGGCTTTTCCTGACCATTGTGCGGTGTTGGACAGTGTCGTAGGCAGCAGAGAGATCTCTGAATGCTGCTCCAGTTATTTGTTTCCCCTCAAACCCATCCTCAATGTGTTGGGTGAGGTTGAGCTCTGTCCAGCACAGGAGCGGCTGGGACGGAAACCAGCTTGGTCTTTAGTCAGCTTGGTATCTATGAGTGGCAACAAGGCGTTGGAGTAGCAGCTTCTCATATAGCCTTGTAGGGGATGCAGAGGGAAATGGGTCGGTAGCTCTTTGTGGATAATGGGTCTTTGCCAGGTTTAGGGATTGCAACCACTTTGGCCTTTTCCCAGACAGAAGGGATGGTTTTCTGTGCTATGCATGTGTTCAGCATCCCCACAAGCCAGGTCTTTGCGTTGGGTCCCAGGTGCTGTAACATTTCTGCCAGTAGGTCATCAATCCCTGCTGCTTTTCCGGGTTTCAACTTTCCCATTGCAGTTTCAAGTTCTTCTAGGTCGAAGGGTTTGGTTTGAGGGCTGGCTGATTGTGGTTGGTCTGATACCACTGTGCGATGGTATTCTCCTGTGGGTCGGTGGCGGTCTTGGTCACAACTGGTGGCCAACAGTTGTAACCAACACCGCCACCGACCCACATAGAATACCATCGCACAGTGGTATCAGACCAACCACAATCAGCCAGCCCTCAAACCAAACCCTTCGACTTAGAAGAACGTGAAACTGCAATGGGAAAGTTGAAACCCCGAAAAGCAGCAGGGATTGATGGCATACTGGCAGAAATGATACAGCACCTGGGACCTATCGCAAGGACCTGGCTTGTGGGGATGCTGAACACATGCATAGCACAGAAAACCATCCCTTCTGTTTGGAAAAAGGCTGGAGTAGTTGCAATCCCTAAACCTGGCAAAGACCCATTATCCCCGAAGAGCTACCGACCCATTTCCCTCCTCTGCATCACCTACAAGCTCTATGAGAGGCACTACAATTTCTGAACAGACTATATTTACATCAATATGTCTGGGTCCCCACCTACTCACTCAGGGTTGACGTGTCACACCTGCAGTGATGGGAGGGGCACCAAAATGTGGTATTTTGATTGTTTAATGGGGGCACTCCCTTAGTATAAAAGTGTATGTTTTGTGTACACATGACCTGATGAAGATCAAATGGATCGAAACGCTGTCAGTATTTCAACAAAGAACGTCTTTCTTATACCTGTGGTGTGCGGGCTCCATCCAATACCTACACCAGTTGTGATGCAACAGAGTTTGCTGTGACCGTTGTGAATTATGGGTGGTGTGGTTTTTGCCAAGACGGTGGATTGTGGCCCATGCCTTCCTGCTGTTATTTGACATGTTGGTGTTCTCTATATCTTTTCGTCCTGGGCATGACGTTAAACTGTTCCGTTCGAGAGGACCAGCGACCCTCGAATGTAAACGGCCACGAAAGGAAATTATGTGTGTGTGAGGTGTTCTCTATAGGTTGGGTTTCAGGTGGTTGTATTGTAGTAGCTTGACATTTCTTGGAGGGCACTTTCAAGGACAGACTCAATCTTCTGGAAGTCTGCTTGTTGGGTCGTAATGCAGAGTTTGTCGGCGTAGATGAAACGCTGGCATTAGGCATTGGGTAGTGGCTGGTCGTTTGTGTAGATATTGAAAAGGAGGGGGGCGAGCACGCTACCTTGTTGGAGGCCGTTCTTTTGGGCTTTCCATTTACTCCTCTGGTCATTTAACTGGACATAGAAGCGCCTGTTGTTGAGGAGGCTTTTCCTGACCATTGTGCGGTGTTGGACAGTGTCGTAGGCAGCAGAGAGATCTCTGAATGCTGCTCCAGTTATTTGTTTCCCCTCAAACCCATCCTCAATGTGTTGGGTGAGGTTGAGCTCTGTCCAGCACAGGAGCGGCTGGGACGGAAACCAGCTTGGTCTTTAGTCAGCTTGGTATCTATGAGTGGCAACAAGGCGTTGGAGTAGCAGCTTCTCATATAGCCTTGTAGGGGATGCAGAGGGAAATGGGTCGGTAGCTCTTTGTGGATAATGGGTCTTTGCCAGGTTTAGGGATTGCAACCACTTTGGCCTTTTCCCAGACAGAAGGGATGGTTTTCTGTGCTATGCATGTGTTCAGCATCCCCACAAGCCAGGTCTTTGCGTTGGGTCCCAGGTGCTGTAACATTTCTGCCAGTAGGTCATCAATCCCTGCTGCTTTTCCGGGTTTCAACTTTCCCATTGCAGTTTCAAGTTCTTCTAGGTCGAAGGGTTTGGTTTGAGGGCTGGCTGATTGTGGTTGGTCTGATACCACTGTGCGATGGTATTCTCCTGTGGGTCGGTGGCGGTCTTGGTCACAACTGGTGGCCAACAGTTGTAACCAACACCGCCACCGACCCACATAGAATACCATCGCACAGTGGTATCAGACCAACCACAATCAGCCAGCCCTCAAACCAAACCCTTCGACTTAGAAGAACGTGAAACTGCAATGGGAAAGTTGAAACCCCGAAAAGCAGCAGGGATTGATGGCATACTGGCAGAAATGATACAGCACCTGGGACCTATCGCAAGGACCTGGCTTGTGGGGATGCTGAACACATGCATAGCACAGAAAACCATCCCTTCTGTTTGGAAAAAGGCTGGAGTAGTTGCAATCCCTAAACCTGGCAAAGACCCATTATCCCCGAAGAGCTACCGACCCATTTCCCTCCTCTGCATCACCTACAAGCTCTATGAGAGGCACTACAATTTCTGAACAGACTATATTTACATCAATATGTCTGGGTCCCCACCTACTCACTCAGGGTTGACGTGTCACACCTGCAGTGATGGGAGGGGCACCAAAATGTGGTATTTTGATTGTTTAATGGGGGCACTCCCTTAGTATAAAAGTGTATGTTTTGTGTACACATGACCTGATGAAGATCAAATGGATCGAAACGCTGTCAGTATTTCAACAAAGAACGTCTTTCTTATACCTGTGGTGTGCGGGCTCCATCCAATACCTACACCAGTTGTGATGCAACAGAGTTTGCTGTGACCGTTGTGAATTATGGGTGGTGTGGTTTTTGCCAAGACGGTGGATTGTGGCCCATGCCTTCCTGCTGTTATTTGACATGTTGGTGTTCTCTATATCTTTTCGTCCTGGGCATGACGTTAAACTGTTCCGTTCGAGAGGACCAGCGACCCTCGAATGTAAACGGCCACGAAAGGAAATTATGTGTGTGTGAGGTGTTCTCTATAGGTTGGGTTTCAGGTGGTTGTATTGTAGTAGCTTGACATTTCTTGGAGGGCACTTTCAAGGACAGACTCAATCTTCTGGAAGTCTGCTTGTTGGGTCGTAATGCAGAGTTTGTCGGCGTAGATGAAACGCTGGCATTAGGCATTAGGCATTGGGTAGTGGCTGGTCGTTTGTGTAGATATTGAAAAGGAGGGGGGCGAGCACGCTACCTTGTTGGAGGCCGTTCTTTTGGGCTTTCCATTTACTCCTCTGGTCATTTAACTGGACATAGAAGCGCCTGTTGTTGAGGAGGCTTTTCCTGACCATTGTGCGGTGTTGGACAGTGTCGTAGGCAGCAGAGAGATCTCTGAATGCTGCTCCAGTTATTTGTTTCCCCTCAAACCCATCCTCAATGTGTTGGGTGAGGTTGAGCTCTGTCCAGCACAGGAGCGGCTGGGACGGAAACCAGCTTGGTCTTTAGTCAGCTTGGTATCTATGAGTGGCAACAAGGCGTTGGAGTAGCAGCTTCTCATATAGCCTTGTAGGGGATGCAGAGGGAAATGGGTCGGTAGCTCTTTGTGGATAATGGGTCTTTGCCAGGTTTAGGGATTGCAACCACGTTGGCCTTTTCCCAGACAGAAGGGATGGTTTTCTGTGCTATGCATGTGTTCAGCATCCCCACAAGCCAGGTCTTTGCGTTGGGTCCCAGGTGCTGTAACATTTCTGCCAGTAGGTCATCAATCCCTGCTGCTTTTCCGGGTTTCAACTTTCCCATTGCAGTTTCAAGTTCTTCTAGGTCGAAGGGTTTGGTTTGAGGGCTGGCTGATTGTGGTTGGTCTGATACCACTGTGCGATGGTATTCTCCTGTGGGTCGGTGGCGGTCTTGGTCACAACTGGTGGCCAACAGTTGTAACCAACACCGCCACCGACCCACATAGAATACCATCGCACAGTGGTATCAGACCAACCACAATCAGCCAGCCCTCAAACCAAACCCTTCGACTTAGAAGAACGTGAAACTGCAATGGGAAAGTTGAAACCCGGAAAAGCAGCAGGGATTGATGGCATACTGGCAGAAATGATACAGCACCTGGGACCTATCGCAAGGACCTGGCTTGTGGGGATGCTGAACACATGCATAGCACAGAAAACCATCCCTTCTGTTTGGAAAAAGGCTGGAGTAGTTGCAATCCCTAAACCTGGCAAAGACCCATTATCCCCGAAGAGCTACCGACCCATTTCCCTCCTCTGCATCACCTACAAGCTCTATGAGAGGCATTACAATTTCTGAACAGACTATATTTACATCAATATGTCTGGGTCCCCACCTACTCACTCAGGGTTGACGTGTCACACCTGCAGTGATGGGAGGGGCACCAAAATGTGGTATTTTGATTGTTTAATGGGGGCACTCCCTTAGTATAAAAGTGTATGTTTTGTGTACACATGACCTGATGAAGATCAAATGGATCGAAACGCTGTCAGTATTTCAACAAAGAACGTCTTTCTTATACCTGTGGTGTGCGGGCTCCATCCAATACCTACACCAGTTGTGATGCAACAGAGTTTGCTGTGACCGTTGTGAATTATGGGTGGTGTGGTTTTTGCCAAGACGGTGGATTGTGGCCCATGCCTTCCTGCTGTTATTTGACATGTTGGTGTTCTCTATATCTTTTCGTCCTGGGCATGACGTTAAACTGTTCCGTTCGAGAGGACCAGCGACCCTCGAATGTAAACGGCCACGAAAGGAAATTATGTGTGTGTGAGGTGTTCTCTATAGGTTGGGTTTCAGGTGGTTGTATTGTAGTAGCTTGACATTTCTTGGAGGGCACTTTCAAGGACAGACTCAATCTTCTGGAAGTCTGCTTGTTGGGTCGTAATGCAGAGTTTGTCGGCGTAGATGAAACGCTGGCATTAGGCATTGGGTAGTGGCTGGTCGTTTGTGTAGATATTGAAAAGGAGGGGGGCGAGCACGCTACCTTGTTGGAGGCCGTTCTTTTGGGCTTTCCATTTACTCCTCTGGTCATTTAACTGGACATAGAAGCGCCTGTTGTTGAGGAGGCTTTTCCTGACCATTGTGCGGTGTTGGACAGTGTCGTAGGCAGCAGAGAGATCTCTGAATGCTGCTCCAGTTATTTGTTTCCCCTCAAACCCATCCTCAATGTGTTGGGTGAGGTTGAGCTCTGTCCAGCACAGGAGCGGCTGGGACGGAAACCAGCTTGGTCTTTAGTCAGCTTGGTATCTATGAGTGGCAACAAGGCGTTGGAGTAGCAGCTTCTCATATAGCCTTGTAGGGGATGCAGAGGGAAATGGGTCGGTAGCTCTTTGTGGATAATGGGTCTTTGCCAGGTTTAGGGATTGCAACCACTTTGGCCTTTTCCCAGACAGAAGGGATGGTTTTCTGTGCTATGCATGTGTTCAGCATCCCCACAAGCCAGGTCTTTGCGTTGGGTCCCAGGTGCTGTAACATTTCTGCCAGTAGGTCATCAATCCCTGCTGCTTTTCCGGGTTTCAACTTTCCCATTGCAGTTTCAAGTTCTTCTAGGTCGAAGGGTTTGGTTTGAGGGCTGGCTGATTGTGGTTGGTCTGATACCACTGTGCGATGGTATTCTCCTGTGGGTCGGTGGCGGTCTTGGTCACAACTGGTGGCCAACAGTTGTAACCAACACCGCCACCGACCCACATAGAATACCATCGCACAGTGGTATCAGACCAACCACAATCAGCCAGCCCTCAAACCAAACCCTTCGACTTAGAAGAACGTGAAACTGCAATGGGAAAGTTGAAACCCCGAAAAGCAGCAGGGATTGATGGCATACTGGCAGAAATGATACAGCACCTGGGACCTATCGCAAGGACCTGGCTTGTGGGGATGCTGAACACATGCATAGCACAGAAAACCATCCCTTCTGTTTGGAAAAAGGCTGGAGTAGTTGCAATCCCTAAACCTGGCAAAGACCCATTATCCCCGAAGAGCTACCGACCCATTTCCCTCCTCTGCATCACCTACAAGCTCTATGAGAGGCACTACAATTTCTGAACAGACTATATTTACATCAATATGTCTGGGTCCCCACCTACTCACTCAGGGTTGACGTGTCACACCTGCAGTGATGGGAGGGGCACCAAAATGTGGTATTTTGATTGTTTAATGGGGGCACTCCCTTAGTATAAAAGTGTATGTTTTGTGTACACATGACCTGATGAAGATCAAATGGATCGAAACGCTGTCAGTATTTCAACAAAGAACGTCTTTCTTATACCTGTGGTGTGCGGGCTCCATCCAATACCTACACCAGTTGTGATGCAACAGAGTTTGCTGTGACCGTTGTGAATTATGGGTGGTGTGGTTTTTGCCAAGACGGTGGATTGTGGCCCATGCCTTCCTGCTGTTATTTGACATGTTGGTGTTCTCTATATCTTTTCGTCCTGGGCATGACGTTAAACTGTTCCGTTCGAGAGGACCAGCGACCCTCGAATGTAAACGGCCACGAAAGGAAATTATGTGTGTGTGAGGTGTTCTCTATAGGTTGGGTTTCAGGTGGTTGTATTGTAGTAGCTTGACATTTCTTGGAGGGCACTTTCAAGGACAGACTCAATCTTCTGGAAGTCTGCTTGTTGGGTCGTAATGCAGAGTTTGTCGGCGTAGATGAAACGCTGGCATTAGGCATTAGGCATTGGGTAGTGGCTGGTCGTTTGTGTAGATATTGAAAAGGAGGGGGGCGAGCACGCTACCTTGTTGGAGGCCGTTCTTTTGGGCTTTCCATTTACTCCTCTGGTCATTTAACTGGACATAGAAGCGCCTGTTGTTGAGGAGGCTTTTCCTGACCATTGTGCGGTGTTGGACAGTGTCGTAGGCAGCAGAGAGATCTCTGAATGCTGCTCCAGTTATTTGTTTCCCCTCAAACCCATCCTCAATGTGTTGGGTGAGGTTGAGCTCTGTCCAGCACAGGAGCGGCTGGGACGGAAACCAGCTTGGTCTTTAGTCAGCTTGGTATCTATGAGTGGCAACAAGGCGTTGGAGTAGCAGCTTCTCATATAGCCTTGTAGGGGATGCAGAGGGAAATGGGTCGGTAGCTCTTTGTGGATAATGGGTCTTTGCCAGGTTTAGGGATTGCAACCACGTTGGCCTTTTCCCAGACAGAAGGGATGGTTTTCTGTGCTATGCATGTGTTCAGCATCCCCACAAGCCAGGTCTTTGCGTTGGGTCCCAGGTGCTGTAACATTTCTGCCAGTAGGTCATCAATCCCTGCTGCTTTTCCGGGTTTCAACTTTCCCATTGCAGTTTCAAGTTCTTCTAGGTCGAAGGGTTTGGTTTGAGGGCTGGCTGATTGTGGTTGGTCTGATACCACTGTGCGATGGTATTCTCCTGTGGGTCGGTGGCGGTCTTGGTCACAACTGGTGGCCAACAGTTGTAACCAACACCGCCACCGACCCACATAGAATACCATCGCACAGTGGTATCAGACCAACCACAATCAGCCAGCCCTCAAACCAAACCCTTCGACTTAGAAGAACGTGAAACTGCAATGGGAAAGTTGAAACCCGGAAAAGCAGCAGGGATTGATGGCATACTGGCAGAAATGATACAGCACCTGGGACCTATCGCAAGGACCTGGCTTGTGGGGATGCTGAACACATGCATAGCACAGAAAACCATCCCTTCTGTTTGGAAAAAGGCTGGAGTAGTTGCAATCCCTAAACCTGGCAAAGACCCATTATCCCCGAAGAGCTACCGACCCATTTCCCTCCTCTGCATCACGTCTTTCTTATACCTGTGGTGTGCGGGCTCAATCCAATACCTACACCAGTTGTGATGCAACAGAGTTTGCTGTGACCGTTGTGAATTATGGGTGGTGTGGTCTTTGCCAAGACGGTGGATTGTGGCCCATGCCTTCCTGCTGTTATTTGTCATTATGGTGTTCTCTATATCTTTTCGTCCTGGGCATGACGTTAAACTGTTCCGTTCGAGAGGACCGGCGACCCTCGAATGTAAACGGCCACGAAAGGAAACTGTGTGTGTGAGGTGTTCTCTATCATTTCATTCCAGACTTCACTGTCTATCTCCTGTGTTTTCCATTCATCTTGAGCGTTACACAGTCGTCTGATGTGCGGGGGGAGGTGCCGGCTAGCGCATAAAGGCACGGACGGGACAGGTGTTGTCTTGACCCATCCCGTGATGATGCGACAGGTGTCATTTAGGGCTGTGTCGACCAATTTGGTGTGACGTGATCGGCTCCAGCTTGAGCAGGCATACTCTGCTGTAGAGAAAGACAGGGCCATGGCAGTTGCACGGATTGTTTGTGGGTCTGCGCCCCACTTGGGAGTTCACTAGTTTTCACAGGATGTTATTGTGGGTGTTGACCGTGGCTTTTGTGTTCTCCAGGTGTTTTTTTGAAGAAGAGTGTCCTGTCCAGTGTAACTCCAAGATACATGGGGTGGTTATGGTTGGAGAGTTTGTGACCATCCCAAGTGACGCTCAGTTCTTTTCTCGCGTCTCGGTTCCTCAGGTGGAAGCTGCATAGTTGGGTTTGTGTGTCTTTCTTTTTCTGTCTTTCTTTCTTAGGACGGAGATCAAGGTAGACGCCATAGGAAGGCTCAACACTAGCCGATGCCCCTAGAGATCCATCCCAAAGCTTCCCTCAGGGAGCACAGCAAGCCAGCTAGCCAGCAAGCCTGCCCAGTCAGCCAACGCAGCCAGTCAGCTCCGCCAGTCAGCCAGTGTAGAAAGTCAGGCTGCCAAGCCAGAGCATATCAGCCCTTGCAGTCAGCCATTGCAGCCATACCAGCCTTGCTCAGTCAGCTCAGCCAGGCCTCTCTTGAGGCCTGGCTCTCTGTCTGCCTGGCCCGGTCTGCCCTGCCCTGCCTTGCAGCAACAGAACCAGCCTTTCTGGAAAGCCAGCCAGCTCAGAATGCGAGCTGAGCAAGCCAGTGCAGCAGCAAGCCCAGACTAGGTTACCGCAGCCTTACTGTGCAGCCACAGCCACTCAGTCTAGACCAGCAGGAGCTGGCCAGGCTCCAACCCTTGCAGCGCAGCCTTAGGCCGGACAGTCCCCCTGCCTGCACTTTGTTGCCTTCCTGGCCTGTCTGCCTGCCTAGGCGCCTCGGTCTTCCTGTCTGTCTGCCTTGGCCTGCCAGTCTGAAACTGGTTTAGACTAACTGCGTGCTTGCCAGCTGCGCTGGCTTGCTGAGCTCGTATTCTGAGCTGGCTGGCTTGCCAGCAAGGCTGGTTCTGTTGCTGCAAGGCAGGGCGGGGCAGACCGGGCCAGGCAGACAGAGAGCCAGGCCTCGAGAGAGGCCTGGCTGAGCTGACTGAGCAAGGCTGGTATGGCTACAATGGTTGACTGCAAGGGCTGATGTGCGCTGGCTTGGCAGCCTGACTTTCTACACTGGCTGACTGGCGGAGCTGGCTGGCTGCGTTGGCTGACTGGGCGGGCTTGCTGGCTAGCTGGCTTGCTGGACTCCCTGAGGGAAGCTTTGGGATGGATCTCTAGGGGCATCGGCTTGTGTTGAGCCTTCCAACGGTGTCTACCTTGATCTTCGTCCTAAGAAAGAAAGACAGAAAAAGAAACACACACACAAACTCAACTATGCAGCTTCCACATGAGGAAGGCAGGCAGGCACGCAGGCAGGCACAAGCTGCCTGCGTGCTTGCTTCGCCCTCCAGTTGCTGCTCCAGTTATTTGTTTTCCCTCAAACCCATCCTCAATGTGTTGGGTGAGGTTGAGCTCTGTCCAGCACAGGACGGGACGGAAACCAGCTTGGTCTTTAGTCAGCTTGGTGTCTATGAGTGGTATGAGGCGTTGGAGTAGCAGCCTCTCTTGTAGGTGATGCAGAGGAGGGAAATGGGTCGGTAGCTCTTTGAGGATGATGGGTCTTTGCCAGGTTTGGGGATTGCAACCACTTTGGCTTTTCTCCAGACAGAAGGGATGGTTTTCTGTGCCATGCATGTGTTCAGCATCCCCACGAGCCAGGTCTTTGCGTTAGGTTCCAGGTGCTGTATAATTTCTGCCAGTATGTCATCAATCCCTGCTGCTTTTCCGGGTTTCAACTTTCCCATTGCAGTTTTGAGTTCTTCTAGGTCGAAGGGTTTGGTTTGAGGGCTGGCTGATTGTGGTTGGTCTGATACCACTGTGCGATGGTATTCTCCTGTGGGTCGTGGCGGTGTTGGTTACGACTGTTGGCCACCAGTTGTGATGCAACAGAGTTCGCTGTGACCGTTGTGAATTATGGGTGGCTCCCTGAGGTCCTTGATCGCCATTGGGTCCAACAGTGGTCATTGAAGCGTGCACACACATGCACACATGCACCTACACACACAGGGGCACATGCGTATGCACACCTGGACCTTTAAATGAACAACAACACAAAAACTAAGGCACTGGTGTCGGACTTCTGGTTTACCGGAACGGGGTTCAACTCCCTGCAGTGCCCTGCTCAATGTGTTGTATTTCATTCATTGGTCCATGGTCTCAGGTCATTGAGCGGCGCGCTATAGTGTGCGATTCTTCATCATTGTTGAGGATTTTTTAAAGGTGAAAATCAAGGAAAAGCAAAAGGCTATAGTCCATGGTCACGGACCGCATACTGGTCAAGGTCATTTATACTGGTGAAGATCATTTACTAGTCTTCTAAAGGTCATTTATACTGGTGAAGATCATTTACTAGTCTTCTAAAGGTCATTTATACTGGTCAAGGTCAATTACTAGTCTCATGAAGGTAATTTATACTGGTCAGTCATATACTGGTCACGGTCATTTCTACTGGTGAAGGTCATTTATACTGGTCAAGGTCATTTACTAGTCTTATTGAAGGTAATTTATACTGCTCAAGGTCATTGATATTGGTCAAGGTCATTAAGTGGCACGCTATAGTGCGCGATTCTTCATCATTGTTGAGGATTTGAAAAAAGGTTAAATTGCAGAAAAGCGAAAGGCTAAAGTCCATGGTCACGGAGGGCATACTATAGTATGTTGTTTTTCTTTTTTTTTGTGGTGTGCGGGCTCCATCCAATAACTACACCAGTTGTGATGCAATAGAGTTTGCTGTGACCGTTGTGAATTATGGGTGGTGTGGTCTTTGCCAAGACGGTGGATTGTTGCCCATGCCTTCCTGCTGTTATTTGTCATGTTGGTGTTCTCTATATCTTTTCGTCCTGGGCATGACGTTAAACTGTTCCGTTCGAGAGGACCGGCGACCCTCGAATGTAAACAGGTGTTGGGACAGGGTCAGGTGTTGTCTTGATGCATCCTATGATGATGCCACAGGTGTCATTTAGGGCTGTGTCGACCAATTTGGTGTGACGGGATAGGCTTGTAGGTGATGCAGAGGAGGGAAATGGGTCGGTAGCTCTTTGGGGATAATGGGTCTTTGCCAGGTTTAGGGATTGCAAACACTTTGGCCTTTTTCCAGACAGAAGGGATGGTTTTCTGTGCTATGCATGTGTTCAGCATCCCCACAAGCCAGGTCTTTCCGTTAGGTCCCAGGTGCTGTATCATTTCTGCTAGTAGGTCATCAATCCCTGCTGCTTTTCCGGGTTTCAACTTTCCCATTGCAGTTTCACGTTCTTCTAGGTCGAAGGGTTTGGTTTGAAGGCTGGCTGATTGTGGTTGGTCTGATACCACTGTGCGATGGTATTCTCCTGTGGGTTGGTGGCGGTCTTGGTCACAACTGGTGGCCAACAGTTGTAACCAACACCGCCACCGACCCACATAGAATACCATCGCACAGTGGTATCAGACCAACCATAATCAGCCATCACTCAAACCAAACCCTTCGACCTAGAAGAACTTGAAACTGCAATGGGAAAGTTGAAACCCGGAAAAGCAGCAGGGATTGATGACCTACTGGCAGAAATGATACAGCACCTGGGACCTATCGCAAGGACCTGGCTTGTGGGGATGCTGAACACATGCATAGCACAGAAAACCATCCCTTCTGTTTGGAAAAAGGCTGGAGTAGTTGCAATCCCTAAACCTGGCAAAGACCCATTATCCCCGAAGAGCTACCGACCCATTTCCCTCCTCTGCATCACGTCTTTCTTATACCTGTGGTGTGCGGGCTCCATCCAATACCTACACCAGTTGTGATGCAACAGAGTTTGCTGTGACCGTTGTGAATTATGGGTGGTGTGGTCTTTGCCAAGACGGTGGATTGTGGCCCATGCCTTCCTGCTGTTATTTGTCATTATGGTGTTCTCTATATCTTTTCGTCCTGGGCATGACGTTAAACTGTTCCGTTCGAGAGGACCGGCGACCCTCGAATGTAAACGGCCACGAAAGGAAACTGTGTGTGTGAGGTGTTCTCTATCATTTCATTCCAGACTTCACTGTCTATCTCCTGTGTTTTCCATTCATCTTGAGCGTTACACAGTCGTCTGATGTGCGGGGGGAGGTGCCGGCTAGCGCATAAAGGCACGGACGGGACAGGTGTTGTCTTGACCCATCCCGTGATGATGCGACAGGTGTCATTTAGGGCTGTGTCGACCAATTTGGTGTGACGTGATCGGCTCCAGCTTGAGCAGGCATACTCTGCTGTAGAGAAAGACAGGGTCATGGCAGTTGCACGGATTGTTTGTGGGTCTGCGCCCCACTTGGGAGTTCACTAGTTTTCACAGGATGTTATTGTGGGTGTTGACCGTGGCTTTTGTGTTCTCCAGGTGTTTTTTTGAAGAAGAGTGTCCTGTCCAGTGTAACTCCAAGATACATGGGGTGGTTATGGTTGGAGAGTTTGTGACCATCCCAAGTGACGCTCAGTTCTTTTCTCGCGTCTCGGTTCCTCAGGTGGAAGCTGCATAGTTGGGTTTGTGTGTCTTTCTTTTTCTGTCTTTCTTTCTTAGGACGGAGATCAAGGTAGACGCCATAGGAAGGCTCAACACTAGCCGATGCCCCTAGAGATCCATCCCAAAGCTTCCCTCAGGGAGCACAGCAAGCCAGCTAGCCAGCAAGCCTGCCCAGTCAGCCAACGCAGCCAGTCAGCTCCGCCAGTCAGCCAGTGTAGAAAGTCAGGCTGCCAAGCCAGAGCATATCAGCCCTTGCAGTCAGCCATTGCAGCCATACCAGCCTTGCTCAGTCAGCTCAGCCAGGCCTCTCTTGAGGCCTGGCTCTCTGTCTGCCTGGCCCGGTCTGCCCTGCCCTGCCTTGCAGCAACAGAACCAGCCTTTCTGGAAAGCCAGCCAGCTCAGAATGCGAGCTGAGCAAGCCAGTGCAGCAGCAAGCCCAGACTAGGTTACCGCAGCCTTACTGTGCAGCCACAGCCACTCAGTCTAGACCAGCAGGAGCTGGCCAGGCTCCAACCCTTGCAGCGCAGCCTTAGGCCGGACAGTCCCCCTGCCTGCACTTTGTTGCCTTCCTGGCCTGTCTGCCTGCCTAGGCGCCTCGGTCTTCCTGTCTGTCTGCCTTGGCCTGCCAGTCTGAAACTGGTTTAGACTAACTGCGTGCTTGCCAGCTGCGCTGGCTTGCTGAGCTCGTATTCTGAGCTGGCTGGCTTGCCAGCAAGGCTGGTTCTGTTGCTGCAAGGCAGGGCGGGGCAGACCGGGCCAGGCAGACAGAGAGCCAGGCCTCGAGAGAGGCCTGGCTGAGCTGACTGAGCAAGGCTGGTATGGCTACAATGGTTGACTGCAAGGGCTGATGTGCGCTGGCTTGGCAGCCTGACTTTCTACACTGGCTGACTGGCGGAGCTGGCTGACTGCGTTGGCTGACTGGGCGGGCTTGCTGGCTAGCTGGCTTGCTGGACTCCCTGAGGGAAGCTTTGGGATGGATCTCTAGGGGCATCGGCTTGTGTTGAGCCTTCCAACGGCGTCTACCTTGATCTTCGTCCTAAGAAAGAAAGACAGAAAAAGAAACACACACACAAACTCAACTTTGCAGCTTCCACATGAGGAAGGCAGGCAGGCACGCAGGCAGGCACAAGCTGCCTGCGTGCTTGCTTCGCCCTCCAGTTGCTGCTCCAGTTATTTGTTTTCCCTCAAACCCATCCTCAATGTGTTGGGGGAGGTTGAGCTCTGTCCAGCACAGGACGGGACGGAAACCAGCTTGGTCTTTAGTCAGCTTGGTGTCTATGAGTGGTATGAGGCGTTGGAGTAGCAGCCTCTCTTGTAGGTGATGCAGAGGAGGGAAATGGGTCGGTAGCTCTTTGAGGATGATGGGTCTTTGCCAGGTTTGGGGATTGCAACCACTTTGGCTTTTCTCCAGACAGAAGGGATGGTTTTCTGTGCCATGCATGTGTTCAGCATCCCCACGAGCCAGGTCTTTGCGTTAGGTTCCAGGTGCTGTATAATTTCTGCCAGTATGTCATCAATCCCTGCTGCTTTTCCGGGTTTCAACTTTCCCATTGCAGTTTTGAGTTCTTCTAGGTCGAAGGGTTTGGTTTGAGGGCTGGCTGATTGTGGTTGGTCTGATACCACTGTGCGATGGTATTCTCCTGTGGGTCGTGGCGGTGTTGGTTACGACTGTTGGCCACCAGTTGTGATGCAACAGAGTTCGCTGTGACCGTTGTGAATTATGGGTGGCTCCCTGAGGTCCTTGATCGCCATTGGGTCCAACAGTGGTCATTGAAGCGTGCACACACATGCACACATGCACCTACACACACAGGGGCACATGCGTATGCACACCTGGACCTTTAAATGAACAACAACACAAAAACTAAGGCACTGGTGTCGGACTTCTGGTTTACCGGAACGGGGTTCAACTCCCTGCAGTGCCCTGCTCAA
This sequence comes from Protomyctophum parallelum, assembly GCF_964188405.1. NCBI lineage: Eukaryota > Metazoa > Chordata > Actinopteri > Myctophiformes > Myctophidae > Protomyctophum > Protomyctophum parallelum. The sequence goes on from NC_139709.1 coordinate 14,738,470, forward strand.
TTGTTGTATTTCATTCATTGGTCCATGGTCTCAGGTCATTGAGCGGCGCGCTATAGTGTGCGATTCTTCATCATTGTTGAGGATTTTTTAAAGGTGAAAATCAAGGAAAAGCAAAAGGCTATAGTCCATGGTCACGGACCGCATACTGGTCAAGGTCATTTATACTGGTGAAGATCATTTACTAGTCTTCTAAAGGTCATTTATACTGGTGAAGATCATTTACTACTCTTCTAAAGGTCATTTATACTGGTCAAGGTCAATTACTAGTCTCATGAAGGTAATTTATACTGGTCACAGTCATATACTGGTCACGGTCATTTCTACTGGTGAAGGTCATTTATACTGGTCAAGGTCATTTGTACTTGTCAAGGTCATTTATACTGGTCAAGGTCATTTACTAGTCTTATTGAAGGTAATTTATACTGCTCAAGGTCATTGATATTGGTCAAGGTCATTAAGTGGCACGCTATAGTGCGCGATTCTTCATCATTGTTGAGGATTTGAAAAAAGGTTAAATTGCAGAAAAGCGAAAGGCTAAAGTCAATGGTCACGGAGGGCATACTATAGTATGTTGTTTTTCTTTTTTTTGGTGGTGTGCGGGCTCCATCCAATAACTACACCAGTTGTGATGCAATAGAGTTTGCTGTGACCGTTGTGAATTATGGGTGGTGTGGTCTTTGCCAAGACGGTGGATTGTGGCCCATGCCTTCCTGCTGTTATTTGTCATGTTGGTGTTCTCTATATCTTTTCGTCCTGGGCATGACGTTAAACTGTTCCGTTCGAGAGGACCGGCGACCCTCGAATGTAAACAGGTGTTGGGACAGGGTCAGGTGTTGTCTTGATGCATCCTATGATGATGCCACAGGTGTCATTTAGGGCTGTGTCGACCAATTTGGTGTGACGGGATAGGCTTGTAGGTGATGCAGAGGAGGGAAATGGGTCGGTAGCTCTTTGGGGATAATGGGTCTTTGCCAGGTTTAGGGATTGCAACCACTTTGGCCTTTTTCCAGACAGAAGGGATGGTTTTCTGTGCTATGCATGTGTTCAGCATCCCCACAAGCCAGGTCTTTCCGTTAGGTCCCAGGTGCTGTATCATTTCTGCTAGTAGGTCATCAATCCCTGCTGCTTTTCCGGGTTTCAACTTTCCCATTGCAGTTTCACGTTCTTCTAGGTCGAAGGGTTTGGTTTGAAGGCTGGCTGATTGTGGTTGGTCTGATACCACTGTGCGATGGTATTCTCCTGTGGGTTGGTGGCGGTCTTGGTCACAACTGGTGGCCAACAGTTGTAACCAACACCGCCACCGACCCACATAGAATACCATCGCACAGTGGTATCAGACCAACCATAATCAGCCATCACTCAAACCAAACCCTTCGACCTAGAAGAACTTGAAACTGCAATGGGAAAGTTGAAACCCGGAAAAGCAGCAGGGATTGATGACCTACTGGCAGAAATGATACAGCACCTGGGACCTATCGCAAGGACCTGGCTTGTGGGGATGCTGAACACATGCATAGCACAGAAAACCATCCCTTCTGTTTGGAAAAAGGCTGGAGTAGTTGCAATCCCTAAACCTGGCAAAGACCCATTATCCCCGAAGAGCTACCGACCCATTTCCCTCCTCTGCATCACGTCTTTCTTATACCTGTGGTGTGCGGGCTCCATCCAATACCTACACCAGTTGTGATGCAACAGAGTTTGCTGTGACCGTTGTGAATTATGGGTGGTGTGGTCTTTGCCAAGACGGTGGATTGTGGCCCATGCCTTCCTGCTGTTATTTGTCATTATGGTGTTCTCTATATCTTTTCGTCCTGGGCATGACGTTAAACTGTTCCGTTCGAGAGGACCGGCGACCCTCGAATGTAAACGGCCACGAAAGGAAACTGTGTGTGTGAGGTGTTCTCTATCATTTCATTCCAGACTTCACTGTCTATCTCCTGTGTTTTCCATTCATCTTGAGCGTTACACAGTCGTCTGATGTGCGGGGGGAGGTGCCGGCTAGCGCATAAAGGCACGGACGGGACAGGTGTTGTCTTGACCCATCCCGTGATGATGCGACAGGTGTCATTTAGGGCTGTGTCGACCAATTTGGTGTGACGTGATCGGCTCCAGCTTGAGCAGGCATACTCTGCTGTAGAGAAAGACAGGGCCATGGCAGTTGCACGGATTGTTTGTGGGTCTGCGCCCCACTTGGGAGTTCACTAGTTTTCACAGGATGTTATTGTGGGTGTTGACCGTGGCTTTTGTGTTCTCCAGGTGTTTTTTTGAAGAAGAGTGTCCTGTCCAGTGTAACTCCAAGATACATGGGGTGGTTATGGTTGGAGAGTTTGTGACCATCCCAAGTGACGCTCAGTTCTTTTCTCGCGTCTCGGTTCCTCAGGTGGAAGCTGCATAGTTGGGTTTGTGTGTCTTTCTTTTTCTGTCTTTCTTTCTTAGGACGGAGATCAAGGTAGACGCCATAGGAAGGCTCAACACTAGCCGATGCCCCTAGAGATCCATCCCAAAGCTTCCCTCAGGGAGCACAGCAAGCCAGCTAGCCAGCAAGCCTGCCCAGTCAGCCAACGCAGCCAGTCAGCTCCGCCAGTCAGCCAGTGTAGAAAGTCAGGCTGCCAAGCCAGAGCATATCAGCCCTTGCAGTCAGCCATTGCAGCCATACCAGCCTTGCTCAGTCAGCTCAGCCAGGCCTCTCTTGAGGCCTGGCTCTCTGTCTGCCTGGCCCGGTCTGCCCTGCCCTGCCTTGCAGCAACAGAACCAGCCTTTCTGGAAAGCCAGCCAGCTCAGAATGCGAGCTGAGCAAGCCAGTGCAGCAGCAAGCCCAGACTAGGTTACCGCAGCCTTACTGTGCAGCCACAGCCACTCAGTCTAGACCAGCAGGAGCTGGCCAGGCTCCAACCCTTGCAGCGCAGCCTTAGGCCGGACAGTCCCCCTGCCTGCACTTTGTTGCCTTCCTGGCCTGTCTGCCTGCCTAGGCGCCTCGGTCTTCCTGTCTGTCTGCCTTGGCCTGCCAGTCTGAAACTGGTTTAGACTAACTGCGTGCTTGCCAGCTGCGCTGGCTTGCTGAGCTCGTATTCTGAGCTGGCTGGCTTGCCAGCAAGGCTGGTTCTGTTGCTGCAAGGCAGGGCGGGGCAGACCGGGCCAGGCAGACAGAGAGCCAGGCCTCGAGAGAGGCCTGGCTGAGCTGACTGAGCAAGGCTGGTATGGCTACAATGGTTGACTGCAAGGGCTGATGTGCGCTGGCTTGGCAGCCTGACTTTCTACACTGGCTGACTGGCGGAGCTGGCTGGCTGCGTTGGCTGACTGGGCGGGCTTGCTGGCTAGCTGGCTTGCTGGACTCCCTGAGGGAAGCTTTGGGATGGATCTCTAGGGGCATCGGCTTGTGTTGAGCCTTCCAACGGTGTCTACCTTGATCTTCGTCCTAAGAAAGAAAGACAGAAAAAGAAACACACACACAAACTCAACTATGCAGCTTCCACATGAGGAAGGCAGGCAGGCACGCAGGCAGGCACAAGCTGCCTGCGTGCTTGCTTCGCCCTCCAGTTGCTGCTCCAGTTATTTGTTTTCCCTCAAACCCATCCTCAATGTGTTGGGTGAGGTTGAGCTCTGTCCAGCACAGGACGGGACGGAAACCAGCTTGGTCTTTAGTCAGCTTGGTGTCTATGAGTGGTATGAGGCGTTGGAGTAGCAGCCTCTCTTGTAGGTGATGCAGAGGAGGGAAATGGGTCGGTAGCTCTTTGAGGATGATGGGTCTTTGCCAGGTTTGGGGATTGCAACCACTTTGGCTTTTCTCCAGACAGAAGGGATGGTTTTCTGTGCCATGCATGTGTTCAGCATCCCCACGAGCCAGGTCTTTGCGTTAGGTTCCAGGTGCTGTATAATTTCTGCCAGTATGTCATCAATCCCTGCTGCTTTTCCGGGTTTCAACTTTCCCATTGCAGTTTTGAGTTCTTCTAGGTCGAAGGGTTTGGTTTGAGGGCTGGCTGATTGTGGTTGGTCTGATACCACTGTGCGATGGTATTCTCCTGTGGGTCGTGGCGGTGTTGGTTACGACTGTTGGCCACCAGTTGTGATGCAACAGAGTTCGCTGTGACCGTTGTGAATTATGGGTGGCTCCCTGAGGTCCTTGATCGCCATTGGGTCCAACAGTGGTCATTGAAGCGTGCACACACATGCACACATGCACCTACACACACAGGGGCACATGCGTATGCACACCTGGACCTTTAAATGAACAACAACACAAAAACTAAGGCACTGGTGTCGGACTTCTGGTTTACCGGAACGGGGTTCAACTCCCTGCAGTGCCCTGCTCAATGTGTTGTATTTCATTCATTGGTCCATGGTCTCAGGTCATTGAGCGGCGCGCTATAGTGTGCGATTCTTCATCATTGTTGAGGATTTTTTAAAGGTGAAAATCAAGGAAAAGCAAAAGGCTATAGTCCATGGTCACGGACCGCATACTGGTCAAGGTCATTTATACTGGTGAAGATCATTTACTAGTCTTCTAAAGGTCATTTATACTGGTGAAGATCATTTACTAGTCTTCTAAAGGTCATTTATACTGGTCAAGGTCAATTACTAGTCTCATGAAGGTAATTTATACTGGTCAGTCATATACTGGTCACGGTCATTTCTACTGGTGAAGGTCATTTATACTGGTCAAGGTCATTTGTACTTGTCAAGGTCATTTATACTGGTCAAGGTCATTTACTAGTCTTATTGAAGGTAATTTATACTGCTCAAGGTCATTGATATTGGTCAAGGTCATTAAGTGGCACGCTATAGTGCGCGATTCTTCATCATTGTTGAGGATTTGAAAAAAGGTTAAATTGCAGAAAAGCGAAAGGCTAAAGTCCATGGTCACGGAGGGCATACTATAGTATGTTGTTTTTCTTTTTTTTTGTGGTGTGCGGGCTCCATCCAATAACTACACCAGTTGTGATGCAATAGAGTTTGCTGTGACCGTTGTGAATTATGGGTGGTGTGGTCTTTGCCAAGACGGTGGATTGTTGCCCATGCCTTCCTGCTGTTATTTGTCATGTTGGTGTTCTCTATATCTTTTCGTCCTGGGCATGACGTTAAACTGTTCCGTTCGAGGACCGGCGACCCTCGAATGTAAACAGGTGTTGGGACAGGGTCAGGTGTTGTCTTGATGCATCCTATGATGATGCCACAGGTGTCATTTAGGGCTGTGTCGACCAATTTGGTGTGACGGGATAGGCTTGTAGGTGATGCAGAGGAGGGAAATGGGTCGGTAGCTCTTTGGGGATAATGGGTCTTTGCCAGGTTTAGGGATTGCAAACACTTTGGCCTTTTTCCAGACAGAAGGGATGGTTTTCTGTGCTATGCATGTGTTCAGCATCCCCACAAGCCAGGTCTTTCCGTTAGGTCCCAGGTGCTGTATCATTTCTGCTAGTAGGTCATCAATCCCTGCTGCTTTTCCGGGTTTCAACTTTCCCATTGCAGTTTCACGTTCTTCTAGGTCGAAGGGTTTGGTTTGAAGGCTGGCTGATTGTGGTTGGTCTGATACCACTGTGCGATGGTATTCTCCTGTGGGTTGGTGGCGGTCTTGGTCACAACTGGTGGCCAACAGTTGTAACCAACACCGCCACCGACCCACATAGAATACCATCGCACAGTGGTATCAGACCAACCATAATCAGCCATCACTCAAACCAAACCCTTCGACCTAGAAGAACTTGAAACTGCAATGGGAAAGTTGAAACCCGGAAAAGCAGCAGGGATTGATGACCTACTGGCAGAAATGATACAGCACCTGGGACCTATCGCAAGGACCTGGCTTGTGGGGATGCTGAACACATGCATAGCACAGAAAACCATCCCTTCTGTTTGGAAAAAGGCTGGAGTAGTTGCAATCCCTAAACCTGGCAAAGACCCATTATCCCCGAAGAGCTACCGACCCATTTCCCTCCTCTGCATCACGTCTTTCTTATACCTGTGGTGTGCGGGCTCCATCCAATACCTACACCAGTTGTGATGCAACAGAGTTTGCTGTGACCGTTGTGAATTATGGGTGGTGTGGTCTTTGCCAAGACGGTGGATTGTGGCCCATGCCTTCCTGCTGTTATTTGTCATTATGGTGTTCTCTATATCTTTTCGTCCTGGGCATGACGTTAAACTGTTCCGTTCGAGAGGACCGGCGACCCTCGAATGTAAACGGCCACGAAAGGAAACTGTGTGTGTGAGGTGTTCTCTATCATTTCATTCCAGACTTCACTGTCTATCTCCTGTGTTTTCCATTCATCTTGAGCGTTACACAGTCGTCTGATGTGCGGGGGGAGGTGCCGGCTAGCGCATAAAGGCACGGACGGGACAGGTGTTGTCTTGACCCATCCCGTGATGATGCGACAGGTGTCATTTAGGGCTGTGTCGACCAATTTGGTGTGACGTGATCGGCTCCAGCTTGAGCAGGCATACTCTGCTGTAGAGAAAGACAGGGTCATGGCAGTTGCACGGATTGTTTGTGGGTCTGCGCCCCACTTGGGAGTTCACTAGTTTTCACAGGATGTTATTGTGGGTGTTGACCGTGGCTTTTGTGTTCTCCAGGTGTTTTTTTGAAGAAGAGTGTCCTGTCCAGTGTAACTCCAAGATACATGGGGTGGTTATGGTTGGAGAGTTTGTGACCATCCCAAGTGACGCTCAGTTCTTTTCTCGCGTCTCGGTTCCTCAGGTGGAAGCTGCATAGTTGGGTTTGTGTGTCTTTCTTTTTCTGTCTTTCTTTCTTAGGACGGAGATCAAGGTAGACGCCATAGGAAGGCTCAACACTAGCCGATGCCCCTAGAGATCCATCCCAAAGCTTCCCTCAGGGAGCACAGCAAGCCAGCTAGCCAGCAAGCCTGCCCAGTCAGCCAACGCAGCCAGTCAGCTCCGCCAGTCAGCCAGTGTAGAAAGTCAGGCTGCCAAGCCAGAGCATATCAGCCCTTGCAGTCAGCCATTGCAGCCATACCAGCCTTGCTCAGTCAGCTCAGCCAGGCCTCTCTTGAGGCCTGGCTCTCTGTCTGCCTGGCCCGGTCTGCCCTGCCCTGCCTTGCAGCAACAGAACCAGCCTTTCTGGAAAGCCAGCCAGCTCAGAATGCGAGCTGAGCAAGCCAGTGCAGCAGCAAGCCCAGACTAGGTTACCGCAGCCTTACTGTGCAGCCACAGCCACTCAGTCTAGACCAGCAGGAGCTGGCCAGGCTCCAACCCTTGCAGCGCAGCCTTAGGCCGGACAGTCCCCCTGCCTGCACTTTGTTGCCTTCCTGGCCTGTCTGCCTGCCTAGGCGCCTCGGTCTTCCTGTCTGTCTGCCTTGGCCTGCCAGTCTGAAACTGGTTTAGACTAACTGCGTGCTTGCCAGCTGCGCTGGCTTGCTGAGCTCGTATTCTGAGCTGGCTGGCTTGCCAGCAAGGCTGGTTCTGTTGCTGCAAGGCAGGGCGGGGCAGACCGGGCCAGGCAGACAGAGAGCCAGGCCTCGAGAGAGGCCTGGCTGAGCTGACTGAGCAAGGCTGGTATGGCTACAATGGTTGACTGCAAGGGCTGATGTGCGCTGGCTTGGCAGCCTGACTTTCTACACTGGCTGACTGGCGGAGCTGGCTGACTGCGTTGGCTGACTGGGCGGGCTTGCTGGCTAGCTGGCTTGCTGGACTCCCTGAGGGAAGCTTTGGGATGGATCTCTAGGGGCATCGGCTTGTGTTGAGCCTTCCAACGGCGTCTACCTTGATCTTCGTCCTAAGAAAGAAAGACAGAAAAAGAAACACACACACAAACTCAACTTTGCAGCTTCCACATGAGGAAGGCAGGCAGGCACGCAGGCAGGCACAAGCTGCCTGCGTGCTTGCTTCGCCCTCCAGTTGCTGCTCCAGTTATTTGTTTTCCCTCAAACCCATCCTCAATGTGTTGGGGGAGGTTGAGCTCTGTCCAGCACAGGACGGGACGGAAACCAGCTTGGTCTTTAGTCAGCTTGGTGTCTATGAGTGGTATGAGGCGTTGGAGTAGCAGCCTCTCTTGTAGGTGATGCAGAGGAGGGAAATGGGTCGGTAGCTCTTTGAGGATGATGGGTCTTTGCCAGGTTTGGGGATTGCAACCACTTTGGCTTTTCTCCAGACAGAAGGGATGGTTTTCTGTGCCATGCATGTGTTCAGCATCCCCACGAGCCAGGTCTTTGCGTTAGGTTCCAGGTGCTGTATAATTTCTGCCAGTATGTCATCAATCCCTGCTGCTTTTCCGGGTTTCAACTTTCCCATTGCAGTTTTGAGTTCTTCTAGGTCGAAGGGTTTGGTTTGAGGGCTGGCTGATTGTGGTTGGTCTGATACCACTGTGCGATGGTATTCTCCTGTGGGTCGTGGCGGTGTTGGTTACGACTGTTGGCCACCAGTTGTGATGCAACAGAGTTCGCTGTGACCGTTGTGAATTATGGGTGGCTCCCTGAGGTCCTTGATCGCCATTGGGTCCAACAGTGGTCATTGAAGCGTGCACACACATGCACACATGCACCTACACACACAGGGGCACATGCGTATGCACACCTGGACCTTTAAATGAACAACAACACAAAAACTAAGGCACTGGTGTCGGACTTCTGGTTTACCGGAACGGGGTTCAACTCCCTGCAGTGCCCTGCTCAATTGTTGTATTTCATTCATTGGTCCATGGTCTCAGGTCATTGAGCGGCGCGCTATAGTGTGCGATTCTTCATCATTGTTGAGGATTTTTTAAAGGTGAAAATCAAGGAAAAGCAAAAGGCTATAGTCCATGGTCACGGACCGCATACTGGTCAAGGTCATTTATACTGGTGAAGATCATTTACTAGTCTTCTAAAGGTCATTTATACTGGTGAAGATCATTTACTAGTCTTCTAAAGGTCATTTATACTGGTCAAGGTCAATTACTAGTCTCATGAAGGTAATTTATACTGGTCACAGTCATATACTGGTCACGGTCATTTCTACTGGTGAAGGTCATTTATACTGGTCAAGGTCATTTGTACTTGTCAAGGTCATTTATACTGGTCAAGGTCATTTACTAGTCTTATTGAAGGTAATTTATACTGCTCAAGGTCATTGATATTGGTCAAGGTCATTAAGTGGCACGCTATAGTGCGCGATTCTTCATCATTGTTGAGGATTTGAAAAAAGGTTAAATTGCAGAAAAGCGAAAGGCTAAAGTCAATGGTCACGGAGGGCATACTATAGTATGTTGTTTTTCTTTTTTTTGGTGGTGTGCGGGCTCCATCCAATAACTACACCAGTTGTGATGCAATAGAGTTTGCTGTGACCGTTGTGAATTATGGGTGGTGTGGTCTTTGCCAAGACGGTGGATTGTGGCCCATGCCTTCCTGCTGTTATTTGTCATGTTGGTGTTCTCTATATCTTTTCGTCCTGGGCATGACGTTAAACTGTTCCGTTCGAGAGGACCGGCGACCCTCGAATGTAAACAGGTGTTGGGACAGGGTCAGGTGTTGTCTTGATGCATCCTATGATGATGCCACAGGTGTCATTTAGGGCTGTGTCGACCAATTTGGTGTGACGGGATAGGCTTGTAGGTGATGCAGAGGAGGGAAATGGGTCGGTAGCTCTTTGGGGATAATGGGTCTTTGCCAGGTTTAGGGATTGCAACCACTTTGGCCTTTTTCCAGACAGAAGGGATGGTTTTCTGTGCTATGCATGTGTTCAGCATCCCCACAAGCCAGGTCTTTCCGTTAGGTCCCAGGTGCTGTATCATTTCTGCTAGTAGGTCATCAATCCCTGCTGCTTTTCCGGGTTTCAACTTTCCCATTGCAGTTTCACGTTCTTCTAGGTCGAAGGGTTTGGTTTGAAGGCTGGCTGATTGTGGTTGGTCTGATACCACTGTGCGATGGTATTCTCCTGTGGGTTGGTGGCGGTCTTGGTCACAACTGGTGGCCAACAGTTGTAACCAACACCGCCACCGACCCACATAGAATACCATCGCACAGTGGTATCAGACCAACCATAATCAGCCATCACTCAAACCAAACCCTTCGACCTAGAAGAACTTGAAACTGCAATGGGAAAGTTGAAACCCGGAAAAGCAGCAGGGATTGATGACCTACTGGCAGAAATGATACAGCACCTGGGACCTATCGCAAGGACCTGGCTTGTGGGGATGCTGAACACATGCATAGCACAGAAAACCATCCCTTCTGTTTGGAAAAAGGCTGGAGTAGTTGCAATCCCTAAACCTGGCAAAGACCCATTATCCCCGAAGAGCTACCGACCCATTTCCCTCCTCTGCATCACGTCTTTCTTATACCTGTGGTGTGCGGGCTCCATCCAATACCTACACCAGTTGTGATGCAACAGAGTTTGCTGTGACCGTTGTGAATTATGGGTGGTGTGGTCTTTGCCAAGACGGTGGATTGTGGCCCATGCCTTCCTGCTGTTATTTGTCATTATGGTGTTCTCTATATCTTTTCGTCCTGGGCATGACGTTAAACTGTTCCGTTCGAGAGGACCGGCGACCCTCGAATGTAAACGGCCACGAAAGGAAACTGTGTGTGTGAGGTGTTCTCTATCATTTCATTCCAGACTTCACTGTCTATCTCCTGTGTTTTCCATTCATCTTGAGCGTTACACAGTCGTCTGATGTGCGGGGGGAGGTGCCGGCTAGCGCATAAAGGCACGGACGGGACAGGTGTTGTCTTGACCCATCCCGTGATGATGCGACAGGTGTCATTTAGGGCTGTGTCGACCAATTTGGTGTGACGTGATCGGCTCCAGCTTGAGCAGGCATACTCTGCTGTAGAGAAAGACAGGGCCATGGCAGTTGCACGGATTGTTTGTGGGTCTGCGCCCCACTTGGGAGTTCACTAGTTTTCACAGGATGTTATTGTGGGTGTTGACCGTGGCTTTTGTGTTCTCCAGGTGTTTTTTTGAAGAAGAGTGTCCTGTCCAGTGTAACTCCAAGATACATGGGGTGGTTATGGTTGGAGAGTTTGTGACCATCCCAAGTGACGCTCAGTTCTTTTCTCGCGTCTCGGTTCCTCAGGTGGAAGCTGCATAGTTGGGTTTGTGTGTCTTTCTTTTTCTGTCTTTCTTTCTTAGGACGGAGATCAAGGTAGACGCCATAGGAAGGCTCAACACTAGCCGATGCCCCTAGAGATCCATCCCAAAGCTTCCCTCAGGGAGCACAGCAAGCCAGCTAGCCAGCAAGCCTGCCCAGTCAGCCAACGCAGCCAGTCAGCTCCGCCAGTCAGCCAGTGTAGAAAGTCAGGCTGCCAAGCCAGAGCATATCAGCCCTTGCAGTCAGCCATTGCAGCCATACCAGCCTTGCTCAGTCAGCTCAGCCAGGCCTCTCTTGAGGCCTGGCTCTCTGTCTGCCTGGCCCGGTCTGCCCTGCCCTGCCTTGCAGCAACAGAACCAGCCTTTCTGGAAAGCCAGCCAGCTCAGAATGCGAGCTGAGCAAGCCAGTGCAGCAGCAAGCCCAGACTAGGTTACCGCAGCCTTACTGTGCAGCCACAGCCACTCAGTCTAGACCAGCAGGAGCTGGCCAGGCTCCAACCCTTGCAGCGCAGCCTTAGGCCGGACAGTCCCCCTGCCTGCACTTTGTTGCCTTCCTGGCCTGTCTGCCTGCCTAGGCGCCTCGGTCTTCCTGTCTGTCTGCCTTGGCCTGCCAGTCTGAAACTGGTTTAGACTAACTGCGTGCTTGCCAGCTGCGCTGGCTTGCTGAGCTCGTATTCTGAGCTGGCTGGCTTGCCAGCAAGGCTGGTTCTGTTGCTGCAAGGCAGGGCGGGGCAGACCGGGCCAGGCAGACAGAGAGCCAGGCCTCGAGAGAGGACTGGCTGAGCTGACTGAGCAAGGCTGGTATGGCTACAATGGTTGACTGCAAGGGCTGATGTGCGCTGGCTTGGCAGCCTGACTTTCTACACTGGCTGACTGGCGGAGCTGGCTGACTGCGTTGGCTGACTGGGCGGGCTTGCTGGCTAGCTGGCTTGCTGGACTCCCTGAGGGAAGCTTTGGGATGGATCTCTAGGGGCATCGGCTTGTGTTGAGCCTTCCAACGGCGTCTACCTTGATCTTCGTCCTAAGAAAGAAAGACAGAAAAAGAAACACACACACAAACTCAACTTTGCAGCTTCCACATGAGGAAGGCAGGCAGGCACGCAGGCAGGCACAAGCTGCCTGCGTGCTTGCTTCGCCCTCCAGTTGCTGCTCCAGTTATTTGTTTTCCCTCAAACCCATCCTCAATGTGTTGGGGGAGGTTGAGCTCTGTCCAGCACAGGACGGGACGGAAACCAGCTTGGTCTTTAGTCAGCTTGGTGTCTATGAGTGGTATGAGGCGTTGGAGTAGCAGCCTCTCTTGTAGGTGATGCAGAGGAGGGAAATGGGTCGGTAGCTCTTTGAGGATGATGGGTCTTTGCCAGGTTTGGGGATTGCAACCACTTTGGCTTTTCTCCAGACAGAAGGGATGGTTTTCTGTACCATGCATGTGTTCAGCATCCCCACGAGCCAGGTCTTTGCGTTAGGTTCCAGGTGCTGTATAATTTCTGCCAGTATGTCATCAATCCCTGCTGCTTTTCCGGGTTTCAACTTTCCCATTGCAGTTTTGAGTTCTTCTAGGTCGAAGGGTTTGGTTTGAGGGCTGGCTGATTGTGGTTGGTCTGATACCACTGTGCGATGGTATTCTCCTGTGGGTCGTGGCCGTGTTGGTTACGACTGTTGGCCACCAGTTGTGATGCAACAGAGTTCGCTGTGACCGTTGTGAATTATGGGTGGCTCCCTGAGGTCCTTGATCGCCATTGGGTCCAACAGTGGTCATTGAAGCGTGCACACACATGCACACATGCACCTACACACACAGGGGCACATGCGTATGCACACCTGGACCTTTAAATGAACAACAACACAAAAACTAAGGCACTGGTGTCGGACTTCTGGTTTACCGGAACGGGGTTCAACTCCCTGCAGTGCCCTGCTCAATGTGTTGTATTTCATTCATTGGTCCATGGTCTCAGGTCATTGAGCGGCGCGCTATAGTGTGCGATTCTTCATCATTGTTGAGGATTTTTTAAAGGTGAAAATCAAGGAAAAGCAAAAGGCTATAGTCCATGGTCACGGACCGCATACTGGTCAAGGTCATTTATACTGGTGAAGATCATTTACTAGTCTTCTAAAGGTCATTTATACTGGTGAAGATCATTTACTAGTCTTCTAAAGGTCATTTATACTGGTCAAGGTCAATTACTAGTCTCATGAAGGTAATTTATACTGGTCACAGTCATATACTGGTCACGGTCATTTCTACTGGTGAAGGTCATTTATACTGGTCAAGGTCATTTGTACTTGTCAAGGTCATTTATACTGGTCAAGGTCATTTACTAGTCTTATTGAAGGTAATTTATACTGCTCAAGGTCATTGATATTGGTCAAGGTCATTAAGTGGCACGCTATAGTGCGCGATTCTTCATCATTGTTGAGGATTTGAAAAAAGGTTAAATTGCAGAAAAGCGAAAGGCTAAAGTCCATGGTCACGGAGGGCATACTATAGTATGTTGTTTTTCTTTTTTTTGGTGGTGTGCGGGCTCCATCCAATAACTACACCAGTTGTGATGCAATAGAGTTTGCTGTGACCGTTGTGAATTATGGGTGGTGTGGTCTTTGCCAAGACGGTGGATTGTGGCCCATGCCTTCCTGCTGTTATTTGTCATGTTGGTGTTCTCTATATCTTTTCGTCCTGGGCATGACGTTAAACTGTTCCGTTCGAGAGGACCGGCGACCCTCAAATGTAAACAGGTGTTGGGACAGGGTCAGGTGTTGTCTTGATGCATCCTATGATGATGCCACAGGTGTCATTTAGGGCTGTGTCGACCAATTTGGTGTGACGGGATAGGCTTGTAGGTGATGCAGAGGAGGGAAATGGGTCGGTAGCTCTTTGGGGATAATGGGTCTTTGCCAGGTTTAGGGATTGCAACCACTTTGGCCTTTTTCCAGACAGAAGGGATGGTTTTCTGTGCTATGCATGTGTTCAGCATCCCCACAAGCCAGGTCTTTCCGTTAGGTCCCAGGTGCTGTATCATTTCTGCTAGTAGGTCATCAATCCCTGCTGCTTTTCCGGGTTTCAACTTTCCCATTGCAGTTTCACGTTCTTCTAGGTCGAAGGGTTTGGTTTGAAGGCTGGCTGATTGTGGTTGGTCTGATACCACTGTGCGATGGTATTCTCCTGTGGGTTGGTGGCGGTCTTGGTCACAACTGGTGGCCAACAGTTGTAACCAACACCGCCACCGACCCACATAGAATACCATCGCACAGTGGTATCAGACCAACCATAATCAGCCATCACTCAAACCAAACCCTTCGACCTAGAAGAACTTGAAACTGCAATGGGAAAGTTGAAACCCGGAAAAGCAGCAGGGATTGATGACCTACTGGCAGAAATGATACAGCACCTGGGACCTATCGCAAGGACCTGGCTTGTGGGGATGCTGAACACATGCATAGCACAGAAAACCATCCCTTCTGTTTGGAAAAAGGCTGGAGTAGTTGCAATCCCTAAACCTGGCAAAGACCCATTATCCCCGAAGAGCTACCGACCCATTTCCCTCCTCTGCATCACGTCTTTCTTATACCTGTGGTGTGTGGGCTCCATCCAATACCTACACCAGTTGTGATGCAACAGAGTTTGCTGTGACCGTTGTGAATTATGGGTGGTGTGGTCTTTGCCAAGACGGTGGATTGTGGCCCATGCCTTCCTGCTGTTATTTGTCATTATGGTGTTCTCTATATCTTTTCGTCCTGGGCATGACGTTAAACTGTTCCGTTCGAGAGGACCGGCGACCCTCGAATGTAAACGGCCACGAAAGGAAACTGTGTGTGTGAGGTGTTCTCTATCATTTCATTCCAGACTTCACTGTCTATCTCCTGTGTTTTCCATTCATCTTGAGCGTTACACAGTCGTCTGATGTGCGGGGGGAGGTGCCGGCTAGCGCATAAAGGCACGGACGGGACAGGTGTTGTCTTGACCCATCCCGTGATGATGCGACAGGTGTCATTTAGGGCTGTGTCGACCAATTTGGTGTGACGTGATCGGCTCCAGCTTGAGCAGGCATACTCTGCTGTAGAGAAAGACAGGGCCATGGCAGTTGCACGGATTGTTTGTGGGTCTGCGCCCCACTTGGGAGTTCACTAGTTTTCACAGGATGTTATTGTGGGTGTTGACCGTGGCTTTTGTGTTCTCCAGGTGTTTTTTTGAAGAAGAGTGTCCTGTCCAGTGTAACTCCAAGATACATGGGGTGGTTATGGTTGGAGAGTTTGTGACCATCCCAAGTGACGCTCAGTTCTTTTCTCGCGTCTCGGTTCCTCAGGTGGAAGCTGCATAGTTGGGTTTGTGTGTCTTTCTTTTTCTGTCTTTCTTTCTTAGGACGGAGATCAAGGTAGACGCCATAGGAAGGCTCAACACTAGCCGATGCCCCTAGAGATCCATCCCAAAGCTTCCCTCAGGGAGCACAGCAAGCCAGCTAGCCAGCAAGCCTGCCCAGTCAGCCAACGCAGCCAGTCAGCTCCGCCAGTCAGCCAGTGTAGAAAGTCAGGCTGCCAAGCCAGAGCATATCAGCCCTTGCAGTCAGCCATTGCAGCCATACCAGCCTTGCTCAGTCAGCTCAGCCAGGCCTCTCTTGAGGCCTGGCTCTCTGTCTGCCTGGCCCGGTCTGCCCTGCCCTGCCTTGCAGCAACAGAACCAGCCTTTCTGGAAAGCCAGCCAGCCAGCTCAGAATGCGAGCTGAGCAAGCCAGTGCAGCAGCAAGCCCAGACTAGGTTACCGCAGCCTTACTGTGCAGCCACAGCCACTCAGTCTAGACCAGCAGGAGCTGGCCAGGCTCCAACCCTTGCAGCGCAGCCTTAGGCCGGACAGTCCCCCTGCCTGCACTTTGTTGCCTTCCTGGCCTGTCTGCCTGCCTAGGCGCCTCGGTCTTCCTGTCTGTCTGCCTTGGCCTGCCAGTCTGAAACTGGTTTAGACTAACTGCGTGCTTGCCAGCTGCGCTGGCTTGCTGAGCTCGTATTCTGAGCTGGCTGGCTTGCCAGCAAGGCTGGTTCTGTTGCTGCAAGGCAGGGCGGGGCAGACCGGGCCAGGCAGACAGAGAGCCAGGCCTCGAGAGAGGCCTGGCTGAGCTGACTGAGCAGGGCTGGTATGGCTACAATGGTTGACTGCAAGGGCTGATGTGCGCTGGCTTGGCAGCCTGACTTTCTACACTGGCTGACTGGCGGAGCTGGCTGACTGCGTTGGCTGACTGGGCGGGCTTGCTGGCTAGCTGGCTTGCTGGACTCCCTGAGGGAAGCTTTGGGATGGATCTCTAGGGGCATCGGCTTGTGTTGAGCCTTCCAACGGCGTCTACCTTGATCTTCGTCCTAAGAAAGAAAGACAGAAAAAGAAACACACACACAAACTCAACTTTGCAGCTTCCACATGAGGAAGGCAGGCAGGCACGCAGGCAGGCACAAGCTGCCTGCGTGCTTGCTTCGCCCTCCAGTTGCTGCTCCAGTTATTTGTTTTCCCTCAAACCCATCCTCAATGTGTTGGGTGAGGTTGAGCTCTGTCCAGCACAGGACGGGACGGAAACCAGCTTGGTCTTTAGTCAGCTTGGTGTCTATGAGTGGTATGAGGCGTTGGAGTAGCAGCCTCTCTTGTAGGTGATGCAGAGGAGGGAAATGGGTCGGTAGCTCTTTGAGGATGATGGGTCTTTGCCAGGTTTGGGGATTGCAACCACTTTGGCTTTTCTCCAGACAGAAGGGATGGTTTTCTGTGCCATGCATGTGTTCAGCATCCCCACGAGCCAGGTCTTTGCGTTAGGTTCCAGGTGCTGTATAATTTCTGCCAGTATGTCATCAATCCCTGCTGCTTTTCCGGGTTTCAACTTTCCCATTGCAGTTTTGAGTTCTTCTAGGTCGAAGGGTTTGGTTTGAGGGCTGGCTGATTGTGGTTGGTCTGATACCACTGTGCGATGGTATTCTCCTGTGGGTCGTGGCGGTGTTGGTTACGACTGTTGGCCACCAGTTGTGATGCAACAGAGTTCGCTGTGACCGTTGTGAATTATGGGTGGCTCCCTGAGGTCCTTGATCGCCATTGGGTCCAACAGTGGTCATTGAAGTGTGCACACACATGCACACATGCACCTACACACACAGGGGCACATGCGTATGCACACCTGGACCTTTAAATGAACAACAACACAAAAACTAAGGCACTGGTGTCGGACTTCTGGTTTACCGGAACGGGGTTCAACTCCCTGCAGTGCCCTGCTCAATGTGTTGTATTTCATTCATTGGTCCATGGTCTCAGGTCATTGAGCGGCGCGCTATAGTGTGCGATTCTTCATCATTGTTGAGGATTTTTTAAAGGTGAAAATCAAGGAAAAGCAAAAGGCTATAGTCCATGGTCACGGACCGCATACTGGTCAAGGTCATTTATACTGGTGAAGATCATTTACTAGTCTTCTAAAGGTCATTTATACTGGTGAAGATCATTTACTAGTCTTCTAAAGGTCATTTATACTGGTCAAGGTCAATTACTAGTCTCATGAAGGTAATTTATACTGGTCACAGTCATATACTGGTCACGGTCATTTCTACTGATGAAGGTCATTTATACTGGTCAAGGTCATTTGTACTTGTCAAGGTCATTTATACTGGTCAAGGTCATTTACTAGTCTTATTGAAGGTAATTTATACTGCTCAAGGTCATTGATATTGGTCAAGGTCATTAAGTGGCACGCGATTCTTCATCATTGTTGAGGATTTGAAAAAAGGTTAAATTGCAGAAAAGCGAAAGGCTAAAGTCCATGGTCACGGAGGGCATACTATAGTATGTTGTTTTTCTTTTTTTTGGTGGTGTGCGGGCTCCATCCAATAACTACACCAGTTGTGATGCAATAGAGTTTGCTGTGACCGTTGTGAATTATGGGTGGTGTGGTCTTTGCCAAGACGGTGGATTGTGGCCCATGCCTTCCTGCTGTTATTTGTCATGTTGGTGTTCTCTATATCTTTTCGTCCTGGGCATGACGTTAAACTGTTCCGTTCGAGAGGACCGGCGACCCTCGAATGTAAACAGGTGTTGGGACAGGGTCAGGTGTTGTCTTGATGCATCCTATGATGATGCCACAGGTGTCATTTAGGGCTGTGTCGACCAATTTGGTGTGACGGGATAGGCTTGTAGGTGATGCAGAGGAGGGAAATGGGTCGGTAGCTCTTTGGGGATAATGGGTCTTTGCCAGGTTTAGGGATTGCAACCACTTTGGCCTTTTTCCAGACAGAAGGGATGGTTTTCTGTGCTATGCATGTGTTCAGCATCCCCACAAGCCAGGTCTTTCCGTTAGGTCCCAGGTGCTGTATCATTTCTGCTAGTAGGTCATCAATCCCTGCTGCTTTTCCGGGTTTCAAATTTCCCATTGCAGTTTCACGTTCTTCTAGGTCGAAGGGTTTGGTTTGAAGGCTGGCTGATTGTGGTTGGTCTGATACCACTGTGCGATGGTATTCTCCTGTGGGTTGGTGGCGGTCTTGGTCACAACTGGTGGCCAACAGTTGTAACCAACACCGCCACCGACCCACATAGAATACCATCGCACAGTGGTATCAGACCAACCATAATCAGCCATCACTCAAACCAAACCCTTCGACCTAGAAGAACTTGAAACTGCAATGGGAAAGTTGAAACCCGGAAAAGCAGCAGGGATTGATGACCTACTGGCAGAAATGATACAGCACCTGGGACCTAACTCAAGGCCCTGGCTTGTGGGGATGCTGAACACATGCACAGCACAGAAAACCACCCCTTCTGTCTGGAAAAAGGCCAAAGTGGTTGCATTCCCTAAACCTGGCAAAGACCCATTATCCCCGAAGAGCTACCGACCCATTTCCCTCCTCTGCATCACGTCTTTCTTATACCTGTGGTGTGCGGGCTCCATCCAATACCTACACTAGTTGTGATGCAACAGAATTTGCTGTGACCGTTGTGAATTATGGGTGGTGTGGTCTTTGCCAAGACGGTGGATTGTGGCCCATGCCTTCCTGCTGTTATTTGTCATTTGTCATTATGGTGTTCTCTATATCTTTTCGTCCTGGGCATGACGTTAAACTGTTCCGTTTGAGAGGACCGGCGACCCTCGAATGTAAACAGCCACGAAAGGAAACTGTGTGTGTGAGGTGTTCTCTATCATTTCATTCCAGACTTCACTGTCTATCTCCTGTGTTTTCCATTCATCTTGAGCGTTACACAGTCGTCTGATGTGCGGGGGGAGGTGCCGGCTAGCGCATAAAGGCACGGACGGGACAGGTGTTTTCTTGACCCATCCCGTGATGATGCGACAGGTGTCATTTAGGGCTGTGTCGACCAATTTGGTGTGACGTGATCGGCTCCAGCTTGAGCAGGAATACTCTGCTGTAGAGAAAGACAGGGCCATGGCAGTTGCACGGATTGTTTGTGGGTCTGCGCCCCACTTGGGAGTTCACTAGTTTTCACAGGATGTTATTGTGGGTGTTGACCGTGGCTTTTGTGTTCTCCAGGTGTTTTTTTTGAAGAAGAGTGTCCTGTCCAGTGTAACTCCAAGATACATGGGGTGGGTATGGTTGGAGAGTTTGTGACCATCCCAAGTGACGCTCAGTTCTTTTCTCGCGTCTCGGTTCCTCAGGTGGAAGCTGCATAGTTGGGTTTGTGTGTGTCTTTCTTTTTCTGTCTTTCTTTCTTAGGACGGAGATCAAGGTAGACGCCATAGGAAGGCTCAACACTAGCCGATGCCCCTAGAGATCCATCCCAAAGCTTCCCTCAGGGAGCACAGCAAGCCAGCTAGCCAGCAAGCCTGCCCAGTCAGCCAACGCAGCCAGTCAGCTCCGCCAGTCAGCCAGTGTAGAAAGTCAGGCTGCCAAGCCAGAGCATATCAGCCCTTGCAGTCAGCCATTGCAGCCATACCAGCCTTGCTCAGTAAGCTCAGCCAGGCCTCTCTTGAGGCCTGGCTCTCTGTCTGCCTGGCCCGGTCTGCCCTGCCCTGCCTTGCAGCAACAGAACCAGCCTTTCTGGAAAGCCAGCCAGCTCAGAATGCGAGCTGAGCAAGCCAGTGCAGCAGCAAGCCCAGACTAGGTTACCGCAGCCTTACTGTGCAGCCACAGCCACTCAGTCTAGACCAGCAGGAGCTGGCCAGGCTCCAACCCTTGCAGCGCAGCCGTAGGCCGGATAGTCCCCCTGCCTGCACTTTGTTGCCTTCCTGGCCTGTCTGCCTGCCTAGGCGCCTCGGTCTTCCTGTCTGTCTGCCTTGGCCTGCCAGTCTGAAACTGGTTTAGACTAACTGCGTGCTTGCCAGCTGCGCTGGCTTGCTGAGCTCGTATTCTGAGCTGGCTGGCTTGCCAGCAAGGCTGGTTCTGTTGCTGCAAGGCAGGGCGGGGCAGACCAGGCCAGGCAGACAGAGAGCCAGGCCTCGAGAGAGGCCTGGCTGAGCTGACTGAGCAAGGCTGGTATGGCTACAATGGTTGACTGCAAGGGCTGATGTGCGCTGGCTTGGCAGCCTGACTTTCTACACTGGCTGACTGGCGGAGCTGGCTGGCTGCGTTGGCTGACTGGGCGGGCTTGCTGGCTAGCTGGCTTGCTGGACTCCTTGAGGGAAGCTTTGGGATGGATCTCTAGGGGCATCGGCTTGTGTTGAGCCTTCCAACGGCGTCTACCTTGATCTTCGTCCTAAGAAAGAAAGACAGAAAAAGAAACACACACACAAACTCAACTATGCAGCTTCCACATGAGGAAGGCAGGCAGGCACGCAGGCAGGCACAAGCTGCCTGCGTGCTTGCTTCGCCCTCCAGTTGCTGCTCCAGTTATTTGTTTTCCCTCAAACCCATCCTCAATGTGTTGGGTGAGGTTGAGCTCTGTCCAGCACAGGAGCGGCCGGGACGGAAACCAGCTTGGTCTTTAGTCAGCTTGGTGTCTATGAGTGGCATGAGGCGTTGGAGTAGCAGCCTCTCTTGTAGGTGATGCAGAGGAGGGAAATGGGTCGGTAGCTCTTTGGGGATGATGGGTCTTTGCCAGGTTTAGGGATTGCAACCACTTTGGCCGTTCTCCAGACAGAAGGGATGGTTTTCTGTGCCATGCATGTATTCAGCATCCCTACGAGCCAGGTCTTTGCGTTAGGTTCCAGGTGCTGTATAATTTCTGCCAGTATGTCATCAATCCCTGCTGCTTTTCCGGGTTTCAACTTTCCCATTGCAGTTTCGAGTTCTTCTAGGTCGAAGGGTTTGGTTTGAGGGCTGGCTGATTGTGGTTGGTCTGATACCACTGTGCGATGGTATTCTCCTGTGGGTCGGTGGCGGTGTTGGTTACGACTGTTGGCCACCAGTTGTGATGCAACAGAGTTCGCTGTGACCGTTGTGAATTATGGGTGGCTCCCTGAGGTCCTTGATCCCCATGGGGTCCAACAGTGGTCATTGAAGCGTGCACAGACATGCACAAATGCACCTACACACGCACAGGCGCACATGCGTATGCACACCTGGACCTGTAAATGAACAACAACACAAAAACTAAGGCACTGGTGTCGGACTTCTGGTTTACCGGAACGGGGTTCAACTCCCTGCAGTGCCCTGCTCAATGTGCTATATTTACATGGTTCATTGGTCCATGGTCTCAGGTCATTGAGCGGCGCGCTATTGTGTGCGATTCTTCATCATTGTTGAGGATTTTAAAAAAAGGTGAAAATCAAGGAAAAGCGAAAGGCTATAGTCCATGGTCACGGACCGCATACTGGTCAAGGTAATTCATACTGGTGAAGATCATTTACTAGTCTTATGAAGGTCATTTATACTGGTCAAGGTCATTTACTAGTCTCATGAAGGTAATTTATACTGGTCAGTCATATACTGGTCACGGTCATTTATACTGGTCAAGGTCATTTGTACTTGTCAAGGTCATTTATACTGGTCAAGGTCATTTACTAGTCTTATTGAAGGTCATTTATACTGCTCAAGGTTATTGATCAATATCAATGACCTTGATGACCCCAAGGTCATTAAGTGGCATGCTATAGTGCGCGATTCTTCATCATTGTTCACGATTTGAAAAAAGGTTAAATCGCGGAAAAGCGAAAGGCTATAGTCCATAGTCTCGGAGGGCATACAAAAATGTGTGGTGCTATACAGGCCGTTCTGGAAAATTTGGGACAGAGGTTCATCGTTGGCATCCAGGGAGTGTGTGTGCAAAATTTGGCATCGACCGGGTTAATGGTGATGGAGATTAGCTGTTAACAAACTGACGGACACACACACACACACACACACTCACTCAGAGTGCAAAACATACTCTATCCCCATGGCTTTGGCCTGGTGCCATACCGTTATTAAGTATTGCCTACAATGTCAATTGTGAAATTACTTTACCGTTGCAATGCAAAATTTACATTTCAACGAATGGACCTCGTAAAACAAAACAAAAACCAAGGCACTGGTTGTGGTACTTCTGGTTTACCGGAATGGGGTTCAACTCCCTGCGGCCTGCAGTGCTCTGCTCAATTTGTTGTATTTACATGGTTCATTTTTATTTTCTGCTCATTGTGTTGCCTTTTCATAGATGATAACCCCCAGGTTCTTTAATGTGTTTGCACTCCCTACAGTTAGGTTACCAAGTCTATTTATTTATTATTTCTGTTCACTAGAACTAGAACCAATTACCAAAGTAGGCTTTCTAATGACACAACTCGCCTTTGTTTTTATGTGTAGCAAAAACATTCTTTTTATTTACGCCAAAGAGTAGAGGCTGGTCTGCATTCATGCGAGCGGGGAAGTTTAGAGTAACATAGCTCTAAATGAAACGCATTAGAGCTATGGACCAGAGCTAGTAGTCATAGCACTTCATGGTATATGCATAGTTTATATAGTTTCATTATAGATATATTAAACAGAGAGGACTGGAGTCAATTGGGTTATATTATGTTTAACACTAATTTGAAGCTGTCAAAATCTGACAGACTTCTGGCGGCCATGGCCACGCCCACCTTTTGGTAACGCCCACTTTCGGCCAAGCCCACAAAAAGGACCCCCCATGTCATTTGCCAGGCAGGCTCCACTCTCAGACAGATATTTGGCTCCGTCTTATGAGCTAATTTAGAACTTCCTGTCTGAGAGCTAGCTAATTTAAGACATCCGGTTGCCTTCAGAATAAAATAAGGTTATTTAATTCGTTAATTAAATAATTGTCAATGCCCCAAGGCACAGCACTTTTTTGAGCGTTGACCTCAGTAGAAGGTCTGCTGCCGTGAATTTTACACCTCTCCCACTTAGCGGAGAGTGGGGTGTGGTACAGGACATCTCCCCGAACGCGTGGGTATACTGCATCTACAAGTAGTACAAGATAAATTGAAACCATTGACACCTACTTCGGTGGTTCAGTTGTCATCTATGCCGGGGAATTTAGCAGCTCTCATTCAAGCGTTTTTTCAAAATCCAGGTCACACATTTGATTGCAAAACAATCTGTGGTGTCACTCAACAACTAGTGAATAGCATCTTACTTGGCCTTAGGAATGCACAATGACCCATTAGATTTTATACACAAACTAGTAGTTTGGTTGAGTATGTGTGGTGTCCACACAGTTGTTCAAGCAAAACATACAGACATCTGTACATTCTGTGCCTGGACAGTTGAAAGCAATTAACAGAACAATAACGGAGGACAATTTGGAAGAAGATGATGATGATGATGTGGTTTTATGCAATGAAAGTCTAAATGACAATATGTGTGAAGCTATACCATTACCAATTCTAACATTTCTACAACAGACATCTGCTATCAAAAAATGTCACACACGGCTTGAAGAAGCAGCAGCGCAGGACTCAACATTTAGACAGAAACTTGAGAAATTCAATCTAGCCAACACATCAGTGTCATTAGTGTCTCAGAAATGTTCTAGGACAGAAGTATGCACCATATTAAACAGCTTTGTAGAATACACACTTCGGTCTCCTTTCCTTGGAGATGACCTGCTTTGCCTGAAAAGTCTTAGTCTGTATAGTTGTACTCAATGTGGTGACAAGGCCTTACCATCTACAAAAAACATGTCACAATTCATAGTGCAGCCACAAAAAGGCATCTTAGACACTATTGCACAAATATTACCCGCTCAATCTGAACAATGTGAAACATGTCAGCAGGAAAAGAGCTTATCAACATATGAAGTAATTAACAGCCCACAGACCTTACTTCTCCTGTTAAGAGCTGGCACAAAAATTCCAAAAACGTTCAATTTATCCTGTCTGTACCACCAAAATGAGTATGCTTTGACCAGTATGTGTGTATTTTTCGACAGGCCACCATATGCGTCATTGTACATCCTTAAAGATCATAAATGGCATATCTGGACAAATGAATCGAATGACACAGCAGGCTATACCTTTGAGCTGATGCAAAGAACATCCGCTCGACAGCACACAAAGACAGTAGTCACAAGTAGTTTCTATGTCGTGTCATACGAGAAAATAAACAGTCGAGAAATAATCAAGTTTCGTCAGGACAAACAAATGCATAAATGCACAGACAGATGCAATCAACGCACACAAGTGACACCCATTCCAAAGCTAGAGGTAACTCCTTGACCTGACTTAGCTTGCGTAGAGAAAGTGATTTCATGTCAATGCCCCAAGGCACAGCACTTTTTTGAGCGTTGACCCCAGTAGAAGGTCTGCTGCTGTGAATTTTACACCTCTCTCGCTTAGCGGAGAGTGGGGTGTGGTAGAGGACATCTCCCCGAACACGTTGGTATGTCCAGATAGTTGCCTCGTGGAGGCCTCTTTGTCCAGTGTCCATTCTGGGTCCGGAAACGGTACTTTTTGTCAGCATTGACCCCAGTAGAAGGTCTGCTGCTGTGAATTTTACACCTCTCCCGCTTAGCGGAGAGTGTGGTGTGGTAGAGGACATCTCCCCGAACGCGTGGGTATGTCCAGATAGTTGCCTCGCGGAGGCCTCTTTGTCCAGTGTCCATTCTGGGTCCGGAAACGGTACTTTTTTCAGCGTTGACCACAGTAGAAGGTCTGCTGCTGTGAATTTTACACCTCTCCCGCTTAGCGGAGAGTGGGGTGTGGTACAGGACATCTCCCCGAATGCGTGGGTATGTCCAGATAGTTGCCTCGCGGAGCCGTCTTTTGTCCAGTGTCCATTCTGGGTCCGGAAACGGTACTTTTTGTCAGCCTTGACCCCAGTAGAAGGTCTGCTGCTGTGAATTTTACACCTCTCCCGCTTAGCGGAGAGTGTGGTGTGGTAGAGGACATCTCCCCGAACGTGTGGGTATGTCCAGATAGTTGCCTCGCGGAGGCCTCTTTGTCCAGTGTCCATTCTGGGTCCGGAAACGGTACTTTTTGTCAGCATTGACCCCAGTAGAAGGTCTGCTGCTGTGAATTTTACACCTCTCCCGCTTAGCGGAGAGTGTGGTGTGGTAGAGGACATCTCCCCGAACGTGTGGGTATGTCCAGATAGTTGCCTTGCGGAGGCCTCTTTGTCCAGTGTCCATTCTGGGTCCGGAAACGGTACTTTTTTCAGCGTTGACCACAGTAGAAGGTCTGCTGCTGTGAATTTTACACCTCTCCCGCTTAGCGGAGAGTGGGGTGTGGTACAGGACATCTCCCCGAACGCGTGGGTATGTCCAGATAGTTGCCTCGCGGAGCCGTCTTTTGTCCAGTGTCCATTCTGGGTCCGGAAACGGTACTTTTTGTCAGCCTTGACCCCAGTAGAAGGTCTGCTGCTGTGAATTTTACACCTCTCCCGCTTAGCGGAGAGTGGGGTGTGGTATAGGACATCTCCCCGAACGTGTGGGTATGTCCAGATAGTTGCCTTGCGGAGCCGTCTTTTGTCCAGTGTCCACTTTATAAAGTCCATGCACTCCAGTGAATAGCATTTATCCATTTAGATAACTTTATTATTATTATTATAAGGATTTAATTACTTATTCTTACACAGAAACATAATGTGTGTCTTATAGCATCATTTAAATGCTTAATTTGTAGTTTTAATGTGCAAATTAAACTTTTTTTCAATACTCTAGAGGGTACTCTTATTTTGAAGAGATCGTCCACCGGAAGTCTTAAATTATCTCACTAGATTAGCTCACTAGACGCTGCCTAGGTGGGCTGCCTGGTGAGGCGAGGTTACTCAGTGGGTGGGTTTATGGGTAATGTAGTTTAACTACACACGTGCGATCGTATTCGCCTGATTTCCACAAAAGGGTGCACCGATTCATACTACATCGGGTGCAATATGGCAGGCCTTGAATTGCTGTCCGATCAGGGATACCGTCTAGATGGAAGAAAAGCATCTGAACTGAGAAAAGTGCAAGCTCGTATGGGTGTGTTTGCCCAGGCTGACGGCTCTGCGTACATAGAGCAGGGCAACACCAAAGTCCTTGCTGTTGTGTATGGTCCCCATGAAGTAAGTGATCTTAATGCTAATGGCTAGCTAGCTCATTACATGTTAGCTATCTAATGGATGCAATTAAGTTACGTTAATATGAATGAAGCCTATTGGCTAATTATAAACTAGAATTCAGCTGTAACAGTTATATATTTTACAATAAACAGATTGGTCAATATAACGTTAACGTGTGCATCTTTCCAGTGGTCTATGGGGTAAATGCAATGAATTACAAACTCAAGACTTGTGAGGGTCCCTCCCAACTCCCAATAAACATTATGCTGGGAACTTTTACTTGGTTATAAATATAAGCAGTAGAAGCAGTACTTACTACTATTTGTATTTATCTTGGTGTAGTTGGTGTAGAGTAGACTACACAATTGTATTGTGTATTCTATTATTGTGTATTCTTACTATTGAGTTGTGCTTGAAATGTACTATCATTCTCAAACTGTTAATACATTCTTCAATCAACTTCTGCAGAGTGAAACAAACATTTTCAAATTAAGTTTTGTTCGACTAGTCAGTGTTCAAGACAAGTAGCAAGTATTTTATTTTCTTTTTTTCAAATTGTCTATAGTCTAATATGCTACTACAAAGATGAGGGGAAAGAAATTGTATTCAAAACAGTTGTTAATCCCATATAGATTGCTCGATATTCCAAAATGTGTACTATATAGATGCACTCTATTCTGTGCAATTATTAATCTCTGTTTTTTCTGGCACCCCTAGATGCGAGGTTCCCGCGGCCGGACACTTTATGACAGAGCTGTTATCAACTGTCAATACAGCATGGCCACGTTCAGCACAGCAGAGAGGAAGAGGAGACCCCATGGGGACCGCAAGTCCTCAGAGATGAGTCTTCACCTAAAGCAGACGTTTGAGGCGGCCGTGATGACCCAGCTCTATCCACGTTCGCAAATAGACATCTACGTTAAGGTTAATTACAAACACTAAATGCCTGGGCCATTTCGTGTTTATGTTCCGGTCGGTAACTTTCGTCATGTAGTCGATGATTTGTAAGTCATCAGGAAGGATACCACAAGGTGGAATCGGGGTACTTCCTTATTCCGCCTGATGACTACAGATATATATATATTTTTTAATGTTCTGTTTATTAATTTTTTACAAATATAGAAGTAAATTCAGAAATAAAAACATGATGACTACAAATATGACGATTTTGGAACACAGACCAGGCTTTCCTCCGAGGTGGAAAGCCTGGTGACGTGAGGTTAGACACGCGCAACAAAAGTCGTCGGGATCGGGACTCGAACCTGCGATGTGGATTACCAGTCTAGGTGCCTGGACCGCTCGGCCGTCCCAGGCCACCTTATTAGTTTTTTTTTAACCCTAGTCCCAGGGTTCTATTATACTTTGTCCTTTCCCCCCCCTCTACGGCAAATACCTTTGCAGAAAATAGCCAAGATGACATATTTTCGCTGAAATACGAATGCTCTAGTCTAGGCTTCATGTGGTTAACGCATTCAGGATGGGAACCCCTTTTAGTGTTTTAAGCATTGTTATATACTTTAGCTATTGAAAAATAGCAGATCTACAAGCTTGTAGCGCGGCACAGAGGGCGTGCTATGAGCTTGTAGATCTGCTATTTTTCAATAGTGAAAATGTGGCGAATATTATATTCAGAGCACACATTTTTTATTCAAATCTTTGCTTCTGGGGTATCCCTGGAACAACATATTTTCAGATGGGGGTTGGCAGCCAAATATATATAATTTTTCGGGTCCTTGACATGAAATAGTTTGAGAACCATGTCAGGATTTAAAAGACTATTTTTTTTTAAAGAATCTGCCTCTGGCTTAGATAGCATTTGACACAGACTTATAGCATGTTATGTAGACAGCACTATAATTGTATTGTATATAGTCATAGCACGCCATAGTACATATGTATAGCATAGTAGTGAATATGTATAGTTTATTATGTATAGTGTATGTATAGTTTCATCATATAGATATTCCACTGTTACCTTCTTAGCTTACGCATGTCTCATGATAAATGCTTTTATGTGATGTATTCCCATGCTTTTGTTCTTGCTTAAATGTAAGTCGCTCTGGATTAAGAGCGTCTGCTAAATGCCTAAATTGTAAATTGTAAATTGTCTGGTCTAAATACAATGGAATACCCTCTCTCTCTCTCAAAACAGATTTTGCAGTCGGATGGTGGGAACTACAGTGCGTGCGTGAACGCTGCCACACTGGCAGTGATCGACGCTGGCATTCCAATGCGAGACTACGTGTGTGCCTGCACAGTGGGCTTTGTGGACGAGACGCCCCTGGCGGACCTCTCTCACGTGGAGGAGGGCGGCGGAAGTTCGTTGGCTATGGCGCTCCTGCCACGTGGGGGGCAGATCGCTCTGCTGCAGATGGATGCCAGACTACATCAGGACCACCTAGAGACTCTGATGGAGGCCGCCATGACGGCTTGTAAAGGTGTTAGCAAAGTATTGGATGATGTAGTGCGGCAACACCTACAAGTGTCTGTGCTCACTGGAGAGTGATGGGGGGAGGGGGGGGGGGGGGGGGGTTTAGAATTTGGGCACATGCTGAGTTGGAATTTGAATGGTATGGGATGATTGAATGGAAAAAGTTGGGTACATTTTTCATATGTAATAACCAGTCATGGATATTTTTGTAATTAAACTATGGCTTAAAAAAAATAAAACATTGAACCCTGAATTTATCTGTCTGTTTTTGTGATTAAGCCTACAGTATGACTTAATGTCTTAATTTTGTTGTAAAACGCTTGGTGACATATTTCATGCAATATGCCTCCATAAATTGCAATAATTGGAATTGGGAAATGTCAGGAAATATTTCTCCGCCGGAAGTTGGTCCGTCGCGATAAATGTCCCTGGGAACAAGCAGGGAACAAGGAAATAAACACGACCATCAGCACCTGAAAAAGACTGCACCCTCCTAGTTGTCTGTGTTGTGCTCTCAGGTATTTAGAACCATTTTATAACTACGGAATAGTTGCGTGATGAAAAGAAGAGCCTCCGCATTTCTCCCCTCCCCGTTAATCGTTAAAGTGTGTATATAACTGGTCACGTTGCTAAGGTAGCTAACGTTAGCTAGCAGGCAGCAAACATGCACCTGTCAATAGATACATTATGACAATGGGAGGGTGTATCTAATACAGTATCCCATGGCATAAAATGTGTCTTCATTTGATAGCACCATAACATGCTGTAGCTGCCTGAGACCGAGTCATCTAAAGTACTCTTAAATGGGGTCAAAGTGAGGTCTGCCAGGGGGGTCCTCGGCAAACCAGGAATAGTATTCCCTAGTATTTCACCAGATGTATTGGCCCAATGAAAGAACCACTTTTCAGATCATAGATTCCACAAAGCAGTGGTTTATATAACCCGTTTCATTATTTATTGGGCATTTGAGCCATGGACCATCATTTGATTTAGCCTCTCAGACACAAAACTTGGATTTATATATTTATGTTTTATGCTGTATTGATGTTGGTACCATTAGGAGCAGGCAGATGTTGATCAAAATAACAATTATTCAACATTCTGTAATTGTGTAGACTTCTTGTAAGTTAAGTAATGCAGATTTTTAACAATAATGTAACAACGGACCTGTGAGGGTCCATTTGGTTTCATTTTACGCTCTCTAGAGTTAAAGATCTAATAAAGGGTCCATTTGGTTACCACCTCCATCATTTAGCTGGGGACCACCTGGAACCCCCTCAAGGACCACGCCCCTGGACCACTGTGTGCTATTAGTATTGTAATTAGTTGTTGTATGTCATGTTCTACTCTAGTGCTTTGGCCAGCCCAGGGGTACAAGACCGCACTCATGGGACTACTGTCAGACCCAAACAGAAGGCGTGCTTTGATAAGCACGCTAACCCGCCTGAATGCCCCAATCTGGTAAGTCACTTGAAGAGAGA